>NW_015387376.1:68486-188976 GCF_001527695.2 Protobothrops mucrosquamatus | reverse complement strand
CCCCCAAAATTAAAAAACACCAAGCTCAGAGAGCAGCAAGGACAGGTCAACCCTGAACTACAAATATTCTTTTCTATCTGAAACTGATAAAAACGAGGCTGATTTGCAAATGACAGAAAGCTTTGAAGCCATCTGATAAGTAGTCTGGGTGTAAACTAGATTTAGCTGTGTTTTTCCTTATCACACACCTTTCAATCTGGGGGGAGGGGGGGACTTAAAACTTCTTATTGATTCTCCCCACTTTACGTAATAACATCACGTATCCCAAAAGAGACCAGTATGATCTGTTTAGTCTGAGCCCTGTCAGTGGCAGGAAGTCCTATAGGATTTGGCCGAATAAACCAACAAATAGAACACGATGGGTGTATATGTATATATTCATGGATGCCTTCCTTTGAGATGCCAGCCTTACATGCTGATCTCTGGCTTGTTTTAGCATGATGAGCAGGAATGGGACATCTTATCCTTTCTTGGAGAACGAGGCAACCAAAATTTGGTGTCTGTTCTCCAAACAATTGGCCCTTGCAGCTTTTATTAAAAACTGCTGAAGTTTCAAGACCGGGTGCATTAAGAGAAACTAGTGAAGAAACGAATGGAATAAATGGCTTTCTGTAACAACTAAAAATGGAGCACAAATGTAGCACAGACCAGTGATGCAATAGATGGATGTTCCTTATAACGCAAACCTTGGTGAATAAATGATGTTCTTCAAGGATTATCTCCTGGGCCTTTAAACCTAACCATTAATTTGCAGTCTGGATCCTGTACACAATAATACTTTTTCAGTCGTCATGGCTCTCCCACTGTTTCTCCCCCCCGCCCCTGTTTTAAAAATTAAAGTGAGATGGGAAGCATTTAACCACATCAGTATGAATGGATTTTTCACATCACATTAAGCCGCAGTTTAAGTGGCACACTTAACTTTGGCTCAGCCCTTTGTGAAACGGGACTGGGCTGCAAAATTTCCGATCACTACTAAATGTCAGCAAAGGGGATACAGAAAGTTTTAACTCTCCGGTGTCATTTTTGTTGCCTAGGTCTGGAAAGCCTAAAGTTAGAATCGTTTGAGGATCATGGTCTGTGGTTTATGTGCCCTGTGAACCCAGCTTATCTAGTTTGTTTATAATTTATGGTTGAGGATGTTGTAGTATAAAAACCCACAATTTTATTGCATGGGATGTGTAGGACAGTGCAAGAACCACATATAGTGGACTAGATGTCCCTGAAGAATGGAGATTGTCAACGAGAGATAAAGAAAGAAAGAAAGAAAGAAAGAAAGAAAGAAAGAAAGAAAGAAAGAAAGAAAGAAAGAAAGATAGATTGCAAGTCTCTCCCTTGAGGAGCAAATACTGTCTATGTCGCCAAGGATTCTGGTTTGCAAAAGAAGAAGTGATAGGGGAGGCTGCTCTGATTGTTACCCATCCCAGATCCAAAATGCCTGCCTGGACTTCTGATAGTTGTGACAAAATGCAACAGAAATTAAATTTGATGCAGCCAGTAGAGAATCGTAAAAGATATTGCAACGTTTAAGGCTATAAAACCAAATTTCCTTTCTCTTAGGTCTTTTTTAAAAGCTGGTGTGCTTCTCTGAACCCCCAAGTATCTGTAAGGCTCCGTTTCCACATTCTTCTAATGGTTATAGAGGTTTTTTGTACAAATGTGGCAAAGTTATCACCACCTGGTGGTTAAAAAGTATATCATACTTCTCAAACTGACCAGAGATGGAAAACATGCAGTATCTATTACTCTAAGTCTAAGCTTACTCCAAAAACTTGGATAAACTTAGGAACATCCAAGTCTCTTTTTCTTAGCACTTCTTAAATGCACACACGTGCCCAGACCGCATAAACACACCTTGGTTCTTAGTTTGTCCATTGTACTCAAAGACAGTCCAATCCTGATCCCATTCTCTGAATTTTATGGCTTGAGTCCTACAGAACTATCTCTCCCTGGTGGCATCTACCCAAGCTGCCATATCCAACAAGAAAGGACTGTTTTTTGAGTCCTGTTCATTATGGAGTGTCAACTAATGGGGCCCAGGATGGCAACCTTTTCTGTTGAGGTGCCTGTTCTTTAGAACATCATAACCCCCAGAGATTAGACTGACCTTATTTAACCTTCATCCTGGTGGATCTTCAGATGGACTTGAAGACCTGGGGCCTTAAATGTGTGGTTGAATCCTTGCAAAGGGCTTTGATAAGTGGCTCAAAATGCCAGATCCACATGGCTGACTGTGCAACCAGCCTTAATGATTACAACTGATTATTTGTAACATTCAACATGAAAAATATTAATTCACCTGATCATCTCAAATCCGGAACAATTGTCTTCACCTATAGGTTCTTACTTCCAGGGATATTATTGAGTGTCTGGTTTCAAGGTCCGTTGACCTCTCCTTGGGATGAAAAAGAGTGAGGAACAATGCTGACTTCCCCACAATTTATATTAAAAGTGTTACCATTTAGAGTCCCAGGTTGCTCTTTCTCTGCCTTTAACCCAAAGGCAGTTGTGCAGCTTTACAGCTTTGGTGAAACGTTGCAGATATCCATCATGAACACTTCATGGTGCATCATATCTAGAAGACATCCATTTACATTTTTAAAAAAACAAGTAGGTGAAATCAAGCTCTTCTCCAAAGCACCAGAGGGCAGGACAAGAAACAATGGATGGGAATTAATCAAGGAGAGAAGCAACCTAGAACTAAGGAGAAATTTCTTGACAGCGAGAACAATTAACCAGTGGAACTGCTTGCCTCCAGAAGTTGTGGGTGCTCCAACACTGGAGGCTTTCAAGGAGAGACTGGACAGCCATTTGTGTGAAATGGTACAGGATTTCCTGCTTGGACTAGAAGACTTCCAACTCTGTTATTCAGTTAAATAAAGAGTTACTTTTTCCCGTAGAGGCTCTGAGATTTAGCCTGACAGATGTTTAATCTGAATGCTAAGGCTTGCCTTAATGCAGAATCTTCATTTGGATGGGCCAAAACCCCGTGGCTTCATCAAGACAGACGCACGTGCAGCGGTGTTTCCTTGTTTTGTAATTTCTTCTGGGGGCCATTCGCTAGAGATGCACCCCACCTTAGAAGTGTATGTTTGTGAATTAAGCAGTGTTGCAAATACAGCCTTGGAAATAATAATAATTGTTTTTTTTAAAAAAAATATATTTTCAATTAAATATAACCTGAGAGAGGGTAAACATTAATAGGATTCAATTTTGCTCTCTCCTCTGCCAACAGAATCCCAAATGGTTAGCTCAGGATTTTGCTTATTTCCCTGTTGGATACTCAAGGGTTTTGCTTGATCACTGGATGCAGAAAAGTATTTGGTTGATGGAGAGAGGGAGGGAGAGAGAGAGAGAGGAGGAGGAGTAAAGCTTCTAGAGAGCTATATATACACTAAACCACAGCTGAGAAACATTAGACTTAAAATTTGGCAACCCAGTTTCGTGGTTGGAATATCAATCTTCCTTTATGAATCTGGATCCGGAGATGCCTTTAAACAGCATCCTGAAATGTCGGGCCTAATTTAAGGCCCCAAAGTTTGTGGCCTCTTAAATCTCACCAACAATTGCTAACTAATTATCACTTTTAATGTGACAGGAGAGAGAAAATTGTTAAGAACCTCCGTTGGAGGGTGAGGAAGCCAATTGGGCCGAGATATGTTCTCCCCGTGTGAGCAAGGCTGCAATTTTTTTTCCCATAGTTTGGTTTTTCGTAATAGGAGTTTTGGGAGTTTATTTTTTTTTTCCATGAAAAGAAAACTAGGCTCTTTCAGGGACTGCCTTGTTATTTTTTTTTTGTGTTTCCTGCTTCAATGTGGCAGAAGAACATGGCACCAGGACAGTGGTGGGATTCAAATAGGCGAACAACCGGTTTTCTGTGTGGATGCTGCTTCTGGAAGTCCATTCTGGGCCTGGGCAACAAGAAATTAGCTACCAGTTCTGCCGAAGTGGTACAAACTGGCTGAATCCCATCACTGCACCAGGACCATTTTGTCTTTTAGAAGACTTTAAAGACATCAGTGTCAATCTGTGTGGGGATCTGGTTATGGTTTGGAGCTTGTCATATGGTTCTCCTGGTTGATCCATGACTTACACTGGCCTAATTCTATGCTTTATGGTTTTAATTTGGTTTTAACAGCTATGTGGTGTTTTTTTAATTGTTCTTCTAAATTAGGTTTATTGGTTGTGTTATTTAGTGGCTTTTAATGAGGGCTCCTTGGTGCTCTCTGGGCTTAATTGTTTTATTGCAGATTTATTTCATTACCCAAACTAGGTAACATCATGGGTGCTGTGTTTTTTAACTATGTGAGATGGTGCCAGTCTGTATTGGAATGGATGGTTGGTTGGTTCTTTGGATGGACAGACAGATGGAATCCATGAATTTGATAAATCAATTCCATGTATACTTAGCAGCAAAGAATGACCAAGATTGAACTGTCGGGAATGTCTAAGCACTGTTTCCTCTTTGATTTAAAGAGTTGGTTCTTCCAGCTCCTTGCTTTCTGAACAGATTTAAATCAGATTTATTTGACCCGGTGCTTACCAGCTATTTGATCTTCCAGACTCATTCTTACCCAGGACATACCAAGATACATAGCTGGGAATGAGAAGTCCTGTAGTCCTGAAAAGGTTATCAAGGAAGGGTGATTTTAATAGTCTGTAGACCTCAAAATCACTTTTCTTTGACATGCTTTCCACACATGCTGGTTTGTAGTCTGTAGAAATATACTAGGGACTTGATGCTTTCTGTGGGACATGCTGTCTCTTGAGAACTATGGTTATCCGTTGACTTCCATGTGTACCCTATCATCAATAATTACAATTCTATCTTCTTCTACCCCACCATCAATGCTTACAAATCTCTCTTCTTCTACCCTACCTTTTTCTACTCTATCTTCCACCCTACTGTCAATACTTATAATTCTATCTTCGTAGAATTCTGAGGATCCGGTGGCAGGATAAGATACCAGATACAGAGGTCCTCTCCAGAGCAGGCCTATCATCAGTTTACACTCTGTTGATGAAAGCCCAGATGCGCTGGGCAGGCCACGTTGTAAGGATGCCAGACCATCGCATCCCTAAACAGCTCTTCTATGGTGAACTGTCTCAAGGAAAGCGATCGCACGGGGGACAAAAGAAGCGATACAAAGACACGCTGAAAGCATCTCTCAAGTCCCTGGATATCGACACCATCTCTTGGGAACTCTTGGCGCATGATCAACCGACATGGCGTACCCTGGTTTACCAGGGGTGCCAGACATATGAACACAGGAGGACAATCTTGGCACAAGAGAAGTGAGCACTCCGTAAAGCCAGAGCTGCAAATGCTGAAGCAACAGTGTCCACATTTCTCTGTTCAGTATGTGGCAGAACATTCCGTGCTAACATCGGTCTCATCAGCCATCTACGGACACACCGTTGATGGCCCACAATCCACAAGATGTCAAGGTCTTCATCGAAATCGATGGACGAACAACCATAATTCTATCTGCATTTTTCTGCTCCATTAAAGAAAGGACAGCAATGTCGGAACATTAATAATTGCTCTAATCCAAATGAAAGTTTTGTGAAGGCTGTTTTCTTTCATTTGGGTCTGATTTTACCAAGGAGTGAGAGAGAAAGAGAGGAGCACACCGACTGAAATTTTGAAACAAATCTAGGAAAACAAATAAAAAAAAAAGATGGCAACTGAAGCCTTGTGTCATCTATAAGGCTCAATTAGAAGACACCACTGTCAAACGAGGACAGATTTTCAAAATAAAACAGAGCAGGAAGCCTGCTTGTTTTGACCTACGAAAAAGCCGAGCAAACAAATCAAATGCAGTTTCTCATTTTCTCTTACCAAAATCCAAAGGTTTTGTTTTTTTTCTTCCCTGACAACAGAATCACCCTGATGTGAGCACAAGAAAAAAAATGGTCACGATTACAGCACATCATGTGCAAATATTTAAGGTGGAAATTATGATGTATGTAAGAGTAAGGCACTGTTGATCTACAGTACCGGTGGCTAAAAGCTGATTTAGAAGTTTATAAGCCTTTTCTGCCCAGTAACATCTCTCTGCCTGAACCAGAAGAATAGAGAAAATAGAGAATAGAGAATCCAGAATTTTGTTGGCTCAAGAAATGAATGAATGAATAAAATGGTTAATATCTGCACACACTTTTTTTAACTTACGCTCTGATTCCACTCAGCCTAAGGATGGTAAGAAGCCATATCTGCTTTCACTCCCAATGGAGTTTTCTGAAGAGCCAAGAGAATATATGGAGGAAATCTTGATTAATTTGCTGGATTAAGTGGATTGGATTAGTTGGATTAATTTGTTGGATTCATTCAACTGAGACCTGTGATGAGATCACCAGCAAAACCAATTGCGAGGGAAGTCAATCCTTCTTTCTGTATCAGTCACACTGGAGTTTCTAGCCAAAGTCTAAATCTACATCTCAGAAACAATATCCCCACAATGCTACTCACCTAGGAGATTTAGTTATCTGCTAAGGGTTCAGATGTTAGTCCACGAGGGGCAAACATTTGTGATTTTATTTGAAAAGCAATCAGAATCCTTCTTGGGACTGCAGAAAATATCCAGGACAGGCCATTTCCCCAACCTCTAAAATAGAGGGGCCCAACCTTGTCCAACATCACGACTGGCTTAGGAATTCTGGGAGTTGAATTCTGCAAGCCTTAAAGTTGTCAAGTTTGGAGACCCCTGCTGTAGAGAGAAGATGACTTTGAGGGATCTTTGAAGGATACAGCAGAAGTTCCTACGTATCTCCATCAGGGTCACCTTCCTCACTCTTTCCCAGTGTTTCTCAACCTTGGCAACTTTAAGACTAGTGGACTTCAAATCCCAGAATTCCCCAGCCAGCTGGCTGGGGAATTCTGGGATTTGAAGTCCACTAGTCTTAGTGGACTGGGGAATTCACCCCAGTGAATTCAGGTTGGACACCTTTATTTTAGAGGTGGGAAAAATGGCCTGTCCTGAACATTTTGTGCAGTCCCAAGAAGGATTCTGATTGTCTTTCAAATAGATTCACAAATGTTTGCCCATCCTGGACTAAAATCTGAGCCATAGCAGATAACTAAATCTCCTAGGTGAGTAGCTGGCTGGGGAATTCTGGGAGTTGAAGTCTTGCCCTAAAGAACTCTTAGCAAAGAGCACCCGAAGAACAAAAGAGGTATTTGATCAAAAGAGCACATATTGTAACCGATCGAGAATATGAACCTGGATAAAATTAGACAAGAATACCCAGACGCAAAAGCGTGAGAAGAAACTATTAAAGCGGAATATGACCAAGCAGTCTAGGCAGTTATCTTAATTGTCTTTTTTCCTGTGAATGTTATCCCTGTAACATGAATTCTGATTAAAGGCAGCGCAGAGACGTTCAGGGCTCTCGGTATCTCCTGCCTGCAGTTTATCAGAGGAACATATCAGTTCTCAGATGGAATTAATGAAGAGCGGGAGACGGACTCACACAGTTTCGTGTCGTTCGGAAACCACAATCCAGCAAGCACAACCACGATCTTCGCTGCATTTCTCCAGGGTTGTGAGCAAAGGTTTTCACACCCTTTCTGGGGGGAGGGGGGAGAATCAGGAATTTAATTTGAGACTTTCTGTTGGCAAGGCCTTCATAATAGCTCTGCCTGCATAGATGCCCCGAGTGCGTTGAGAGGGATTAAAATTAAATGGATTAAAATATCAGACAAATTCTTGTGCTTTTGGGGAGAGGAAAAGGACATGGTAGCTACATGAAATTACAATGTTAGATGACGGATATTGAGGAGTAGAATGGGAAACGTGGGGTTCTGTCTGAATTCTTCTGGCTGTTTTCCTGTGTTGCAGAGCTGAACACCATGTGCAAGCTTGTGTTCACTGCCTTCAAACATGGTGGAGGTTGCTGGAGTTTGTTTAGGATAGCAATCAAATTCATTCATCCCATCCTATCTTCTATGCAATCTTTCCTCTAGAATCTCGAGGACATACACACAATTCTCCCACTTCCCATTTTTCCTTGAGGAAGCCCTTCCTTAGCCATGAGTGGACCTCAATCTGGGTCTTCCAAACCTTCTAGCATCTGAGGAGGCTTTCTACAATAGGCAAGGTGATAGACGTGGTATCCTTCTACAAGACCTAACACTTTTGTGTGCGCATTGGCATCTACAAAAGAGATAGGACTTCGGCACATCCACCTTCTTGGCCAGTCCTCCACAGATGTCAATGCTCCAACACAAGTCCAACAGCTAAGCCACAGCATGACCATCGCTCAATTCACCCAATGCAGAGGGAAACATCTTGCTTTTTATAGAATAGAATAGAATAGAATAGAATAGAATAGAATAGAATAGAATAGAATAGAATAGAATAGAATAGAATAGAATAGAATCTGGAAGGGACCTTGGAGGTCTTCTAGTCAACCCCCTGCTCGAGAAGGCAACCTTATACCATTTCAGACAAATGGTTGTTCAGTCTCTTTTTGAAATCCCCTAGTGATGGAGCACCCACAACTTCTGACAGCAAGCTATTCCATAGGTTGATAGTTCTCTCCTTTAGGAAATTTCTCCTTAGTTCTAGGTTGCTTCTCTCCTTGGTTAGTTTCCATCCATTGTTTCTTGTCTTGCTTTGGTGCTTCGGCCAGTAAAGAGTCCTGGAAAGGAGCACAAAAGAATTGTTACCTCTCTCTTCTGTGGAACAATTTGCTGTGAATAATGGCTGCCATGGAAGGCACACATATTGAACGTCTGGAATGAGGAACGTGTTCTCGGTTGCTTCCTTACCTTGCCAGCTTTCTGATAGGTAACTCTTCTGCAGAAAGTGGAGGAAGCTGGCTGGAAATAATCAGAATCATGCAGAGCACCACAGAGTGGACAACATTTCTTCTGCTTTATTTAGCACAGTGCTCAGTTGGCGGAGCTCAGGCTTCCGAATATTTACAGCCTCGTGCTGCTTCCCTCACATCAGCCCTTTAAATGGTTGCCCATGCAGAGAGCTTCTACGCAGCCTTTTTCCTGAGCAAAAGATTTTCTTCCTTCAGCCATCCATCCTTGCTCTAACTGGCCAGCTGAACCTCTGTAGGCAAGAGAAAAACATAGGAAAGACTTAGAGTTCCCTTAGGGCTTGAAAACAACCCATTTGGCCATCCAGCCAATGGTCGCCCTTCTTTTTGAACTTTGGGGAACCATCACCGTGCCTGCAGTCGGGCAGAAATTAGAAATCCCCACCTTGTTAATCTTTTTGCCATGGAGGCTGTAAGACTCATCTGGCAACTTCTGAGTTTTGTCTAAACTGCCCAATCCCTGGGCGGTCATTCGAATTACACTATCGGTTGGATATCTCTTCTAAAAGCTAGGCCAGAGAGAAAACATCCTGTAACTCGGGTGAACTCTGGACCATTGGTGATTGGTGCTGAAGGGACCATTGAGTGTAAGATACAGAATAATAGAATTGAGAGGGACATTGGAAGTCTTCTAGTCCAATCACCTGCTCAAGCAGGAGATCCTGTACCATTTCAGACAAGTGGCTGTCCGATCTCTTCTAAAAAACCTCCAGTGATGGAGCACCCACAACATTTGAAGGTAGGATGAACATGTCAACAGTCCTAGTGAACCGTGTGTGTGTGTGTGTGTGTGTGTGTGTGTGTGTGTGTGTGTGTATGTGTGTATGTATGACTGAATCAATGAATCAATGTATTGGTGGAATCAACTCAGGTCTATTGCTAAGTTGGATGGAATTGGGGAATGCTCCAATTTTTAGCAGAATATTAAAGTTTTATCAGGTATCAGGACTGCTGGTGGTTGGTGATGCAGGGGCTGCTGAGTGTAAGATACAGAATACAGAACAATAGACTTGGAAGGGACCTTGGAGGTCTTCTAGTCCAACCCCCTGCTAATTTGGATGGGATTTGGGAATGTTCCAATTTTTAGCAGAAGTTGCATCAGGTATTAGATAGATGGAAAGATGTGGTTAGATCTTTCTAAAAGAGCGCAGACCTGACTTTGAGAAGGGGGAAGGTTTTATAATGGTTACACTAAGAAGGTAGACGTGTCACCATTAGCTCAGTATGGCCAGATTAACTGGCTCGTTCCACAGTCCAAAAATGGAATCAAGTGATTTTCCAAGCTTTTCCTAGAACGGTTAGGGATCAGCCTGGGATTGTGTTCACACCAAGCAAGGTTTCTGCTAACTACCATTCTCCATTTAAAAAGAGACTTTGTGGCATTTATTTGTTTGTATTAGATAGTAACCGATGTATTCAAGAAGAGACTGTCTTGGCTTTGAGTATTTTTAAAAAGAATAAGACTATAAAAATATTTGAAAATGACTTTCCTTCCTTGTCAACATTCCACTAATGGAATGTTGGATTTGCTTAGGAGCTCCCTATTACAATCAGTGGTAATTCCTCCTGTGAAATCACCTGAAATTGTAATCATCTGTAAGGGTTCTTGTGATAGTCAATCTGACACTTAAGAGAACTTAGATCAGGTACAATCCAAAGAAAAGAGACTCTGATTCAGTCTGCCTTGAAACCGAACACCTTCTCCATTGCCAAATCAGACCCCAGCCCATTGGTCAGGCAGAGCTGGAATCCTAAATCATATTATTATGTTATGATAAGGATGTCCAATCAGAAAGACTAACAAACCAATCATGGTATCACCTAAGCTTCAAAACTCATCACAAATGTTCCAGGCTTTCTGCTGACAGCAGATCAACATCAGATGTTGTGATTTCTGTTGAAGTAGGTCAAAACATCTCTCTCTGTCTCTCTGACTCTGTCTCTGTCTCTCTTTCTCTCTCTCTCCCCCTCTCCCTCTCTCTCTCTCTCTCTCTCTCTCTCTCTCTCTCTCTCTCTCTCTCTCTCTCTCTCTCTCTCTCTCTCTCTCTCTCTCTCTCTCTCTCTCTCTCTCTCTCTCTCTCTCCCTCTCCCCCTCTCTCTGTTTCTCTCTCTGTGTCTCTGTCTCTCTCTCTCTTCCTCTCTCAACATTCAGAAGGACAGCGTGACAGCATCTGTTGGCCATGAAAATGGAGAAGAACATCTCTCTACTCTGAGACACAATCTATTTTGGGGGGTAGACCTGACTCCTTTTTCTCTGTTCTTGAAAGCTGGCAAGGATCTGGAAGGTGTAGTAGGAGATCTTAGGTCTGGAAACCAGAGTGGGAGAACATCCCCAGAAAAAGAAGCAAGAGAACATGGATCTGTCCTGATACAACTCAAATCTACATTCAGTGGGAAAAATATTTTTCCTGAACTCTGGAAAGCAGCAACACCCGTGTTGTTTCCTTCCAAAGTTTGCAAACTTTCCCAGAGAAACAAAACCAGCCGGGTTAAGCAGACTTTGGGTTGCTCCTGGTGTCTTGCTGCTGCTGTGTTTTTCACCAAAGAGCACTTGCAAATTTCCACCACCGTCAGAGGAGCGTGCACTGAAACTACCAGGTTATAAATACATACATACATACATACATACATACATACATACATACATACATACATACATACATACATACTAAGTTGCTAGAATAAAGAGTTTCTTGGAACATGGAGTCTTAAAGAAACAATGCCTCACTTTTGAGAAGGCATGTATATATTCTCAGTTGCTCCCTTGCCTGGATTAAAAGTATATTTACATATTGGATCCTTCCCTTACCTGCACTTGTTTATTGTTCTTCCTCCGGGAAAACTGCTCCCCATTACTTGGGTAGAGATATCCCTTGCCTCTTTAAATCCTTATGCCAAGGAGAGCTAATGGGGGGATGAGAATAAAAGAGCTTCTTAATGAGCTGATTCCAACTTGCATTAAAGGGGGGGTGGGAAGCAAACACTATTAAAGGTACAGAAGTTCTGTGGTTGTGCATAAAACCCAGCTGTTAACCGGGTAGCAGGCGCAGAGGGAAAAACTTACCTTGAATGGAGAGACTCTTCCTTCTTTAGAAGGGAAAGGAGAGAGGATCAGACCAGGGGAACCTTGGGGGGAAAGGAAAAGGAAATAAAAGAGGGGAGTAAGTTGTCCAGGCATTGATCTTCCTGCTTGGGGGATGCTGCAAGGGGAGTTAATTTTTGGAGGATGGTGGAGGGAGGAGGGAAGAGGGAGGTTTCTGTTTGCCTTCTCCGCCTCTCACTCTCCCCTTAATTCCACTGTTTCCCCCTTTCTTCCCCTGCCAGGGAGATGCCACCATGCAAGGACCCAGAAGACTCACAATCGGAAAATATGATCCCTGGGGAAAGATCGGGATTAGTCACCTAGGTCAGTTGCCCTCTCCCCACTTGGAATAGCTGTGCATTGGATCCCCTTTCCTTTCCTTCCCTTCCCTTCCCTTCCCTTCCCTTCCTTTCCTTTCTTTCCTTTCCTTTCCTTTCCTTTCCTTTCCTTTCCTTTCCTTTCCTTTCCTTTCCTTCCTTTCCTTTCCCTTCCCTTCCCTTCCCTCCCTTCCCTCCCTTCCCTTCCCTTTCCTTCCTTTCCTTCCCTTCCCTTCCTTTCCTTTCCTTTCCTTTCCTTTCCCTTCCCTTCCTTTCCTTTCCTTTCCTTTCCTTTCCTTCCCTATCTCCTTTCTTTTCCTTCTCTATCTCTTTCCCTTCCTTTCCTTTCCTTTCCTTCCCTTCCCTATCTCCTTTCTTTTCCTTCTCTATCTCCTTCCCTTCCCTTTCTTTTCTTTGCCTTTCCTTCTCTTTCCCCACGTCCCTTCTTCCAGCCACCTGACTAACCTCCAAAACGACCCGTTAGGCTTCCCAACGGTTCGCCAAGGTGGCTCGGCTTAATCCCAGCTGCTGGGGGGGGGGGCTTTTGACGGCGCTCCCTCCCATCCCCACCCCCCCGCCCTCCCGCGCTTCTGCCCATTTCGCAAGAAACTCAACCCGAGAACCGGCGGGGCTACATCGACGCCCGCACCCGGGCTGGGACCGCGCGGAGAAGGGAAGCGGCTACCTAGCGGGAGGCGCAGGGACGCACGCGTGTCCGGCGTTTGCAAGCCTCCCTTCTCTCAAACAATCCGCCGGCTCTTTTGTGCGCGCGCCCGGAGGAAATAAGAACCGNTAACCGATCGAGAATATGAACCTGGATAAAATTAGACAAGAATACCCAGACGCAAAAGCGTGAGAAGAAACTATTAAAGCGGAATATGACCAAGCAGTCTAGGCAGTTATCTTAATTGTCTTTTTTCCTGTGAATGTTATCCCTGTAACATGAATTCTGATTAAAGGCAGCGCAGAGACGTTCAGGGCTCTCGGTATCTTCTGCCTGCAGTTTATCAGAGGAACATATCAGTTCTCAGATGGAATTAATGAAGAGCGGGAGACGACTCACACAGTTTCGTGTCGTTCGGAAACCACAATCCAGCAAGCACAACCACGATCTTTGCTGCATTTCTCCAGGGTTGTGAGCAAAGGTTTTCACACCCTTTCTGGGGGGTGGGGGGTGAGAATCAGGAATTTAATTTGAGACTTTCTGTTGGCAAGGCCTTCATAATAGCTCTGCCTGCATAGATGCCCCGAGTGCGTTGAGAGGGATTAAAATTAAATGGATTAAAATATCAGAAGAACTCTTGTGCTTTTGGGGAGAGGAAAAGGACATGAAATTACAATGTTAGATGACGGATATTGAGGAGTAGAATGGGAAACGTGGGGTTCTGTCTGAATTCTTCTGGCTGTTTTCCTGTGTTGCAGAGCTGAACACCATGTGCAAGCTTGTGTTCACTGCCTTCAAACATGGTGGAGGTTGCTGGAGTTTGTTTAGGATAGCAATCAAATTCATTCATCCCATCCCATCTTCTATGGAATCTTTCCTCTAGAATCTCGAGGACATACACACAATTCTCCCACTTCCCATTTTTCCTTGAGGAAGCCCTTCCTTAGCCACGAGTGGACTTCAATCTGGGTCTTCCAAATCTTCTAGCATCTGAGGAGGCTTTCTACAATAGGCAAGGTGGTAGACGTGGTATCCTTCTACAAGACCTAACCCTTTTGTGTGCGCATTGGCATCTACAAAAGAGATAGGACTTCGGCACATCCACCTTCTTGGCCAGTCCTCCACAGATGTCAATGCTCCAACACAAGTCCAACAGCTAAGCCACAGCATGACCATCGCTCAATTCACCCAATGCAGAGGGAAACATCTTGCTTTTTATAGAATAGAATAGAATAGAATAGAATAGAATCTGGAAGGGACCTTGGAGGTCTTCTAGTCAACCCCCTGCTCGAGAAGGCAACCTTATACCATTTCAGACAAATGGTTGTTCAGTCTCTTTTTGAAATCCCCTAGTGATGGAGCACCCACAACTTCTGACAGCAAGCTATTCCATAGGTTGATTGTTCTCTCCTTTAGGAAATTTCTCCTTAGTTCTAGGTTGCTTCTCTCCTTGGTTAGTTTCCATCCATTGTTTCTCGTCTTGCTTTGGTGCTTTGGCCAGTAAAGAGTCCTGGAAAGGAGCACAAAAGAATTGTTACCTCTCTCTTCTGTGGAACAATTTGCTGTGAATAATGGCTGCCGTGGAAGGCACACATATTGAACGTCTGGAATGAGGAACGTGTTCTCGGTTGCTTCCTTACCTTGCCAGCTTTCTGATAGGTAACTCTTCTGCAGAAAGTGGAGGAAGCTGGCTGGAAATAATCAGAATCATGCAGAGCACCACAGAGTGGACAACATTTCTTCTGCTTTATTTAGCACAGTGCTCAGTTGGCGGAGCTCAGGCTTCCGAATATTTACAGCCTCGTGCTGCTTCCCTCACATCAGCCCTTTAAATGGTTGCCCATGCAGAGAGCTTCTACGCAGCCTTTTTCCTGAGCAAAAGATTTTCTTCCTTCAGCCATCCATCCTTGTTCTAACTAGCCAGCTGAACCTCTGTAGGCAAGAGAAAAACATAGGAAAGACTTAGAGTTCCCTTAGGGCTTGAAAACAACCCATTTGGCCATCCAGCCAATGGTCGCCCTTCTTTTTGAACTTTGGGGAACCATCACCGTGCCTGCAGTTGGGCAGAAATTAGAAATCCCCGCCTTGTTAATCTTTTTTGCCATGGAGGCTGTAGGACTCATCTGGCAACTTCTGAGTTTTGTCTAAACTGCCCAATCCCTGGGTGGTCATTCGAATTACACTATCGGTTGGATATCTCTTCTAAAATCTAGGCCAGAGAGAAAACATCCTGTAACTCGGGTGAACTCAGGACCATTGGTGATTGGTGCTGAAGGGACCATTGAGTGTAAGATACAGAATAATAGAATTGAGAGGGACATTGGAAGTCTTCTAGTCCAATCACCTGCTCAAGCAGGAGATCCTATACCATTTCAGACAAGTGGCTGTCCGATCTCTTCTAAAAAACCTCCAGTGATGGAGCACCCACAACATTTGAAGGTAGGATGAACATGTCAACAGTCCTAGTGAACCATGTGTGTGTGTGTGTGTGTGTGTGTGTGTGTGTGTATGTGTGTATGTATGACTGAATCAATGAATCAATGTATTGGTGGAATCAGCTCAGGTCTATTGCTAAGTTGGATGGAATTGGGGAATGCTCCAATTTTTAGTAGAAGATTAAAGTTTTATCAGGTATCAGGACTGCTGGTGGTTGGTGATGCAGGGGCTGCTGAGTGTAAGATACAGAATACAGAACAATAGACTTGGAAGGGACCTTGGAGGTCTTCTAGTCCAACCCCCTGCTAATTTGGATGGGATTTGGGAATGTTCCAATTTTTAGCAGAAGTTGCATCAGGTATTAGATAGATGGAAAGATGTGGTTAGATCTTTCTAAAAGAGCGCAGACCTGACTTTGAGAAGGGGGAAGGTTTTATAATGGTTAAACTAAGAAGGTAGACGTGTCACCATTAGCTCAGTATGGCCAGATTAACTGGCTCGTTCCACAGTCCAAAAATGGAATCAAGAGATTTTCCAAGCTTTTCCTAGAACGGTTAGGGATCAGCCTGGGATTGTGTTCACACCAAGCAAGGTTTCTGCTAACTACCATTCTCCATTTAAAAAGAGACTTTGTGGCATTTATTTGTTTGTATTAGATAGTAACCGATGTATTCAAGAAGAGACTGTCTCGGCTTTGAGTATTTTTAAAAAGAATAAGACTATAAAAAATATTTGAAAATGACTTTCCTTCGTTGTCAACATTCCACTAATGGAATGTTGGATTTGCTTAGGAGCTCCCTATTACAATCAGTGGTAATTCCTCCTGTGAAATCACCTGAAATTGTAATCATCTGTAAGGGTTCTTGTGATAGTCAATCTGACACTTAAGAGAACTTAGATCAGGTACAATCCAAAGAAAAGAGACTCTGATTCAGTCTGCCTTGAAACCGAACACCTTCTCCATTGCCAAATCGGACCCCAGCCCATTGGTCAGGCAGAGCTGGAATCCTAAATCATATTATTATGTTATGATAAGGATGTCCAATCAGAAAGACTAACAAACCAATCATGGTATCACCTAAGCTTCAAAACTCATCACAAATGTTCCAGGCTTTCTGCTGACAGCAGATCAACATCAGATGTTGTGATTTCTGTTGAAGCAGGTCAAAACATCTCTCTCTGTCTCTCTGACTCTGTCTGTCTCTCTCTCTGTCTGTCTCTCTCCCCCTCTCCCTCTGTCTCTCTCTCTCTCTTTCTTTCTCCCTCTCCCCCTCTCTCTGTTTCTCTCTGTGTGTCTCTGTCACTGTCTCTCTCTCTCTCCCTCTCTCAACATTCAGAAGGACAGCGTGACAGCATCTGTTGGCCATGAAAATGGAGAAGAACATCTCTCTACTCTGAGACATGATCTATTTTTTTTTGGGGGGGGGGGTAGACCTGACTCCTTTTTCTCTGTTCTTGAAAGCTGGCAAGGATCTGGAAGGTGTAGTAGGAGATCTTAGGTCTGGAAACCAGAGTGGGAGAACATCCCCAGAAAAAGAAGCAAGAGAACATGGATTTGTCCTGATACAACTCAAATCTACATTCAGTGGGAAAAAATATTTTCCCTGAACTCTGGAAAGCAGCAACACCCGTGTTGTTTCCTTCCAAAGTTTGCGAACTTTCCCAGAGAAGCAAAACCAGCTGGGTTAAGCAGGCTTTGGGTTGCTCCTGGTATCTTGCTGCTGCTGTGTTTTTCACCAAAGAGTACTTGCAAATTTCCACCACCGTTCAGAGGAGCATGCACTGAAACTACCAGGTTATAAATACATACATACATACATACTAAGTTGCTAGAATAAAGAGTTTCTTGGAACATGGAGTCTTAAAGAAACATTGCCTCAGTTTTGAGAAAGCATGTATATATCCTCAGTTGCTCCCTTGCCTGGATTAAAAGTATATTTACATATTGGATCCTTCCCTTACCTGCACTTGTTTATTGTTCTTCCTCCGGGAAAACTGCTCCCCATTACTTGGGCAGAGAGATCCCTTGCCTCTTTAAATCCTTATGCCAAGGAGAGCTAATGGGGGGATGAGAATAAAAGAGCTTCTTAATGAGCTGATTCCAACTTGCATTAAAGGGGGGGTGGGAAGCAAACACTATTAAAGGTACAGAAGTTCTGTGGTTGTGCATAAAACCCAGCTGTTAACCGGGTAGCAGGCGCAGAGGGAAAAACTTACCTTGAATGGAGAGACTCTTCCTTCTTTAGAAGGGAAAGGAGAGAGGATCTGACCAGTGGAACCTTGGGGGGAAAGGAAAAGGAAATAAAAGAGGGGAGTAAGTTGTCCAGGCATTGATCTTCCTGCTTGGGGGATGCTGCAAGGAGAGTTAATTTTTGGAGGATGGTGGAGGGAGGAGGGAAGAGGGAGGTTTCTGTTTGCCTTCTCCGCCTCTCACTCTCCCCTTAATTCCACTGTTTCCCCCTTTCTTCCCCTGCCAGGGAGATGCCACCATGCAAGGACCCAGAAGACTCACAATCGGAAAATATGATCCCTGGGGAAAGATCGGGATTAGTCACCTAGGTCAGTTGCCCTCTCCCCACTTGGAATAGCTGTGCATTGGATCCCCTTTCCTTTCCTTTCCTTTCCTTTCCTTTCCTTTCCTTTCCCTTCCCTTCCCTTCCCTTCCCTTCCCTTCCCTTCCTTTCCTTTCCTTTCCTTTCCCTTCCCTTCCCTTCCCTTCCTTTCCTTTCCTTCCCTATCTCCTTTCTTTTCCTTCTNCTTCCTTCCTTCCTTCCTTCCTTCCTTCCTTCCTTCCTTCCTTCCTTCCTTCCTTCCTTCCTTCCTTCCTCTCTCCCACCCATCTATTTTCCTCCCTCCCTCTCTCCCTGCCTCCCTCTCCCTACTTTCCATCCCATCTTCAGCCTTTCCCCCCCCACACACACACACCATTTTGACCTCTACTCCTGCCTCTGGTTGTTTGTACCCCTCTGCAGGTTTCTTCATTGGGATCTATCAAGTTCCAACCTTGTGGGGGTTTTTTCCCCTTCTGGTCCACCTTATTCCTTCTTTCTTTCTTCTGTGCCACATGGACACTTCAGGGGTCTCCTGAATGTTCCTCCAAACCTCTTTCAAACTCTCCTTGGCCCTCCCTTGGAGCCCACTTTTTCCTCTTTTATTTTGTCCCTCTTTCATCTTCGTATCCTTCCTTACATCACCCCCTCTTAGAAATGTGATTTTTATTATTTTATTCTTGGGCACAGTTGTTATTTTTCCTCAATATCCCTATTGTTCTTATTCATAGATTCTCTCTTACACGTGATCTCTCCCTTCCCCCCCTCTCTCTCTCCCTTTTTCTCTCTCTTTCCTTCTCTCTTTTTCTCTCTTTCCTTCTCTTTCTCTCGCTTTCTTAGACCAGTATTCCAGAAATATTCTAGAAATAAAACACCAGAAATATTCTAATTTGGCTTTTGGCCCCAGTGGTTTGGAAAAGCTCCTGGGTCAGGCAAAGATGTGCAAATTAAGGGCAGCCTATTTCTTTTAAGTAGATGTGGATAAGGGCCATCTGTCTTTGGATCAGATTATGTAAGAGGTGCATGGAAAAAGTTCCAGGACAGTTTCAATGACATCATTCTAATGAGGTATGACTTCATGTTCTCCCTACCAATGTGGGTGTCCTTTTCTGATAAGCGGTTGGTTTGCAGTTCTGATCATTTGATCCCCATCAAATGATGGATACTGCAATTGAAATGGGGATCTAGTCTCTTCCCACACTGCACCATTTTTACTCTCCTCCCCTCAATATTAAAGATTATCAGGCATGCATCAACGGCTGGCTTAGAACTCCTAATCAATCGAATTGATCATGTATTTATCATTCATGACATAGAAGAGTGGGCTCCTGTGTGTTCAGCCTGGATCCGTATCTTCCTTCCCTCTTTCATGGGATCTCTCTCTTCCCCCCTTCCCCCCCTTCTCTTGACTTTGGAATGGATTGTGTGTTGCTTCCAAGGACGTGATCAAAATCTTTCAGGGTCCATGCAAAACGGAGGGCGGCTTTGGAATGCTAAGCATACCTTGAAAGGGGAAAAAAAAGGTGGTGGAGGGGGAGATAAATGCCATTGGGGGGGAGGTTTGTAATGTTATTGCATGCCCTCCCCAAAGCAAAGGCTTTGCGTTGGGAGTTGTGCATTATGCATGTGTGTCAGAGAGAGAGAGAGAGAGAGAGAGAGAGAGAGAGAGAGAGAGAGAGAGAGAGAGAGAGAATATGGCACAAGAAGAAGAGATGGAGAGACCCAAAGCAAAACAAACAAAGGAGGAAAAGAAGCAAAAACCGAGAGTTCTAATTTTAAATGCAGAGTTCATCTATTCCCTATATAAATTGTCTAACCCCCTTCTCGTTTCTTGGCAGACAGCAGCTCCATGTGTGCATAATAATAAAATAATGTTGAATTATTGAATGATGAACTCCCCACCCCAACCCCAGGTCTTATACAATGAATCCAACTGTAGAGATTACTGAGATTTGAATAGAATTACTGAATTGGAAGGGACCTTGGAGGTCTTCTAGTCCAGCCCCTTGTTCAGGCAGGAAACCCTATACCATTTCAGACAAAAAAAAACTTCCAGTGTTGAAGCATCCACAACTTCTGGAGGCAAGCAGTTCCACTGATTAATTACTCTAACTATTGGGAAATTTCTCCCTAATTCCAGGTTGCTTCTCTCCTTGATTAGTTTCCATCCATTGTTTCTTGTCCTGCCTTCTGATGCTTTGGAGAATAGCTTGACCCCCTCAAATACTGGAACACTGCTATCATGTCACCCCTAGTCTTTCTTTTCATTAAACTAGACATACCCAATTCCAGCAACCGTTCTTTATATGTTGTAGCCTCCAGTCCCCTGGATTAATAACTTTATTATTGTCTTGTCTTATCAGTTATTCCTTCCATTCCAGAACGTTGGTCACTAAAACCTATGTTCTTTGTGGGTTTTTTTTTAGACTATCCATCTTTGTTCTGGAACAGTAGGCTTGATCAGTGACCTGAGAAAGATGCTCCTCTGGCTTTTTCTGGTGTTGTCCAGCCCAGCTTCCTCTACAGATCCAGAAACGGATGCCTCGGTGGAAATCTGCAATGTCTGCTCCTGTGTGTCGGTAGAGAATGTCCTTTATGTCAACTGTGAAAAGGTGGCTGTTTACAGACCCAACCAGCTGAAGCCCCCTTGGTCTAATTTCTATCACCTCAACTTTCAGAATAACCTGCTGATTATCCTGTATCCAAACACGTTCCTTAATTTTAGCCATGCGGTGTCTCTGCAGCTGGGAAATAATAAGCTACAGAACATCGAAGGAGGAGCGTTTATGGGTCTCAGCGCATTAAAACAGTTGCACTTGAACAACAATGAATTAAAAGTCCTCCGAGCTGACACTTTCCTTGGCATTGAGAACTTGGAGTATCTCCAAGCGGACTACAATTTAATCAAATATATCGAGCGAGGAGCCTTCAATAAACTCCACAAGCTCAAAGTCCTCATTCTTAATGACAACCTGATTTCTCTCCTACCTGATAATATTTTCCGGTTTGCGTCTCTGACCCATTTGGATATCCGGGGGAATCGCATCCAGAAACTGCCCTACATCGGCGTTCTGGAGCACATCGGGCGCATTGTGGAATTGCAACTGGAGGACAACCCGTGGAATTGCACCTGTGACCTTCTGCCTTTGAAGGCCTGGCTGGAGAACATGCCCTACAACATCTACATCGGAGAAGCCATTTGTGAGACCCCCAGCGATCTCTACGGGAGGCTTTTGAAAGAGACCAACAAACAAGAACTCTGCTCCATGGGGACGGGGAGCGATTTTGATGTCCGCATTCTGCCCCCCTCCCAGCTGGAGCCCAGCTTCAGCACCCCCAATGGTCACACCACACAAAGCACGATGCATCGGTTGGTCACCAGGCCTCCCAAAACGACCAACCCGTCTAAAATCTCGGGCATTGTGGCCGGGAAGCCCTTCTCCAACCGCAATCTCAGTCAAATTGTGTCTTTTCAGACCAGGGTGCCCCCTCTGACCCCTTGTCCACACCCCTGCGTTTGCAAAACCCACCCTTCAGACCTGGGATTAAGCATCAATTGCCAAGAGAAAAACATCCATTCCCTGGCCGAGCTGGTCCCTAAGCCTCTGAATGCCAAGAAATTGCACGTTAACGGCAATTACATCAAGAATGTGGAGGTGTCTGACTTTGTCGACTTTGAAGGGCTGGATTTACTCCATCTGGGCAGCAATCAGATTGTGGCCATCAAAGGGGAAGTTTTCCACAACCTGACCAATTTACGGAGATTGTATCTGAACGGCAATCAGATTGAGAGGTTGAGTCCCGAAATGTTTGCTGGGCTGCACAATCTTCAGTACCTCTACTTGGAATACAATGTCATCAAAGAGATTTTAGCAGGCACGTTTGACCTGATGCCCAACCTGCAGCTCCTCTACTTAAACAACAACTTGTTGCGAAGTTTGCCGGCTTACATTTTTTCCCAGCCTCCGCTCGCTCGGCTGAATCTGCGCAACAACCATTTCATGTACTTGCCGGTGAGTGGCGTGCTAGACCACCTGAAAACCCTGACCCAAATCGACCTGGAAGGGAACCCATGGGATTGCACCTGCGACTTGGTGGCCCTGAAGCTGTGGCTGGAAAAACTCAACGAGGGCATTGTGGTGAAGGAGTTAAAGTGTGAGACCCCCGTGCAGTTTGCCAAGATCGAACTGAAGTCTCTCAAAAACGAGATCCTGTGTCCCAAACTCCTCAAGTCGTCTTTCTTCACCAGCCCGGCGCCTGTGCTGACTTTTACAACCCCTTTGGGCCCTGTCCGCAGTCCTCCGGGGGGTCCCGTCCCCCTGTCCATCCTCATCTTGAGCATCTTGGTGGTCCTCATTCTGACAGTCTTCGTGGCCTTCTGCCTCCTGGTCTTCGTCCTCCGTCGCAACAAGAAGCCTTCTTCCAAACACGAAGGGCTGGGCAACCCCGAATGCAGTTCGATGCAGCTCCAGTTACGGAAGCACGATCATGCCGGCCAGAAAAAGGACACCTTGGGGGCCGAAGCCTTCATCCCCCAAACCATTGAGCACATGAGCAAAAGACATTCGTGTGGCTTGAAAGAGGCGGAGACGGGTTTCATGTTTGCCGAGCCGGTGAGCCAGAAAGTCATCTTGAGGAACAACAGCGAGAAAGAAAAAGATCTGCTGCACACGGATATCCGAAAAAGACTGAGTACCATTGACGAACTGGATGAATTATTACCAGGGCGGGATTCCAATCTCTTTATTCAGAATTTTCTGGAAAACAAAAAGGAGTACAACAGTATAGGGATCAGCGGCTTCGAGATACGCTATCCGGAGAAACAGCCGGACCGAAAAAACAAATCCTTAATAGGAGGAAATCACAGTAAAATTGTGGTGGAGCAAAGGAAAAGTGAATATTTTGAACTAAAAGCTAAACTTCAGGGCTCCCCAGATTATCTGCAAGTCCTCGAAGAGCAGACGGCTTTGAATAAAATCTAGGCCATGCAATCTGATTTCCTACAGAGGACTTTTATTTAACGATGCAAGTGCCTTTTGTTGACTTTTCATTTCCAAATATGATACTCTCCCGATAGGCATAGAGGCAGGCAATCCAGGGGTGTGTGATAAAATTATAGCTCCAAATAGATTTTATTTCTTAAAAACTCTGCCCTGTGGGGAAACGGTAGGGAAAACTGCGAAGACTCTATTGCCAAGGTGTTGCTTTATACACATATTACACTGAATTTAACCTCAAGAGGAATATATATTTTCTACCCTAACTGCAAAACTTTAATGTCCTTGTGATTTGTTTAAACAAATGCACAAGAAGAGAGAGAGAGAGAGAGAGATAGAAACTAATGACAGAAGGAGAGAGAAAATGGGAAGCAGAAAAAGCTGGTCCTTCTGCTGGTGACTTTCACGTGGATTAAAATTGCTAAAGGAACTGAAATCAGTTTCAACCCTATACAAAGTGATGGATCAGCAGCCCTGTTTTAGCGATTACCAGAGATTTTACAAACCACAAAAGCATGCAAATGAAAGAACCTTCGATAGTTATGTGTAAAATTGGTTACCTTTACAGTCTGCATCTTGAAAACACTGGATTTATAATGTTAAAAATTGTGCAGAAACCTTTTTTTTTTTTAAATTACCGTTCATTGCATCCACACAAAAGCAATTTTGACCATCTAATACACGCCAGAAATCTGCATAAAATTGATTCAGATGAAACCCAAGTGGCAACAAGGACTGGAAGAAAAATACTTGATGTTTAAGACAAACCAACCCCCACCCTCGTGAAACTCCTGTCAACCCCCCAAGGTTGTCCAAGTTTTCAAAAATTTGCTTGCTGTGTGAGCGTCTCAGAAATTATTTTTGTAATATAATTCATATTTATGAAGTACTTTGTATACTAAATAGGGGAAAATTATGTACTCCTCATAATGTATTTAAATATGCCTGATTTGTTTTCCTGGTCACAAAGGTGCATTAATCATTCAGTATAATTTAAAAAAAAAGAGAACCAATATACCAAACAGAAACTGTTGATGAAATGTATAGATTTATTTGAGAGTCAATGTGATCAGGTCTAAGAATAATAATGATGATTATGATAATAATAATAAAATTATGTTCTGTACTACTCTTGTGAAAACAATAGGGGGTCTTATTTAGATAAGTAACACCCATTTCTGTATCATATGTCAATTTTGCCTGTCCTTTTTTTTCTTATTAGTAATGTTGGAATTTTAGGACTCTTGAAGGTTTTCCAGTTTTGAGGGGGTTAGTTTGGATGTGGTTTAAGTTGATGGAGTCACTAACGAGACAGGTTAATGATGTGTACAGACATTTCTGATTGGGTTGCAAAGTTGAATGCTGTTGATTGTGTTTCAGCTTACAATTGTCTAGGCCAGAGGCAAATTTCCCATGACATTTTGTGGCCTGAAAGCTGTTTAACAACTAGCCTATCTTTTTCAGCCCCAGAAAATGATCAAACTAGAAGGGCTGCCAAAACCCTACTCATAGGTTCTCTCTGCTTTCTGATCCATCCTTAATAGATCCTCGTTCTTCTCTACGTGTGTTTTTGTGTGTGTTTGTGTGTGTGTGTGTGTGTGCCCTTTGAAGGTGCAGTATTCAGATGTTGTGGTTAGTTCCTAGTTTTTTAAGGATTTGGCCCCCTCTGGAGGAAGAAATTTAGAGCTGTGGTTTTTACTGATGTTCAGCTTGTAGTCAATTACAATTCCTATAAGCTTCTCAACATGCTAATGGTGGCTTTCAGTTTGGTGGGTTTGCAACTTGCGTTACACTCCTGGTTCCCTGATGTCCTGATTGACTTGGTGGAATGCAAAGGTCCCTAATGTCCCAAAGGTGCTTTTTCAGGAGGTAACTAGACTTTCTTGTTTTTCTTTAAAGACATTTCGCTTCCCATCCAAGAAGCTTCTTCAGCTCTGACTGGATGGTGGGGAATGGAAGGATTTATATTCCTTGTAGACAGTTGGTCATTTGCATTCTTTTAGAGAGCTGTTGAGATCACTTGGAGGTTTACCTGTGTCCTCGGAGTCACCTGAGTAGTGCAAATGGGTGTGGAGCCTTCTTGGCTGGGTCCCTTCATGGTTGAAGACAGGCGCAGGCTGTTGGGGATAAGTCTGTGTTGCCTGCATCTCAAACTGAAATGCAAATGGCTCCTGTCATCTGCAGTGTTTTCTGGAAAAAGCACCTTTGGGACAACCATGACCTGGATGATGGAGAATCTTCATAGACAGTGGTCCCTAATGTTATTTGGTCATGTTCAGATACTTAAGTGTGCCTAGATGCATATTTTCTCCCATCCTCTACAGTTGTAATTGCTTGAGTTAAATTCCTTCTGAAATCCATCATCATTCGAAGAAAGTTATAATAATCTCAGGGAAGCTAGATAATTAGTTGAGCATTACTGAATGGAAGATCTTTCCGTTGACAAAAGCTTGGACCAGGTGGTGCTTCGGGGATCAAAATGTCACCAGTGGGAATTGAAATCAGGTATCTGTGCCTGGGTTTTTCGCTCCCTGGTGAAACAAAAGAGATAAGCCTCAAATTGTCTTAACGACAGAAAATTAGAATATGGAAATTGCCTTCGTATATTCAAGGAGTTTTGAAATTACTTTTTTGGATGGGAAGAATGCTTTCAATAAGTAGAGGTCCATCTGTGGTCTGAAGTGATATGAATCAGAGGTATCTTCACCATCTGGTGTTTGCAGAAACAATGTTTAAATAATTGAATGAAAATTGAAAATACTGGAAAAGGAAGGCATTTTCATCCTGTGTGTTTTGGTTTGTGGCATCCTTGAATTCTCTCCCCTCCAATCCAGGTTAGAAAGATTGGTTTGTTCAATATCTTGTACATTGCAAAAGTCAAATATTAACAGGTGAACATGGAGGAAAATCTAACAACTCATTAGCCTGATGGACACACAGTAGACTTTGCTTTAATGTAATATGATGCATTGATTGAGGCATCCGGGTTTAGCATTGTGTGCAAAACAGGCTACTGTGGCTTATTCAAAAATCTGGTTAAAAGAATAAGGACTTGGCATCAATTGATGTATGTATTCAGGCATTGTGATTTAGAATGATCAAGGAACTAAGTTTGCTATCAGATAGGAAAAATTCTATCATCTTACTTTATACCTATTTACAAAGAAGCTCACATTGAAGGAACACATCCAACGCAATGTTAGTGAATATTACTCAATTTTGCAATGGGGGTGGTGGAAGATTGGTGATATTTTTATCCTTTGTTCTCAAGAAATGCCAGATATCCAGGTGCATTCTTTGTACATTGTATTCAACATTAGACAAGATGCCATTGGATTCATGTAAGCTGTCGGATAGTCATCATGTAGCTCTCGAGGCCTACAGCCTTACATGGAGAATCCTGTCAACTCCACTCTCCAGGACTTTTTAGTGCTTTTTACTCACTTGTCAAAGATGGGTCAAATGCTGAACAAATAATATTGTCTTGCTTTCTCCTCCTTCTCCTCCTCTTCAAGTTCAAGTTGATAATGCCGCTTCTCCTTCAATTTAAAATACTTTCCTATAACGAACAATTCCTTGCCCTTGCTAATAACTAGATGGCCCATGAGTGTGTCTGTGTGGATATTTTTGTCTTTAATGGCCAAATTCTTTGCCTCCTCTGGGGCCTACAGCTTCCTTGGCTTCCTTCATTTCCACTGAATCCTTTTGGGAGGTCTTGAGGAAACGGCTCCTTTTCTTCCGATGCTCTTGCCTTCTTCCTCTGCAGAAATTTGTAAAAATAAAATCATCTACCCATTTTATCTATCCACAACTTTGTAGGAGTAATTTAAAAGTCCATGTGTGTGCTCCTCTGTGGATGCAGGGACATACCTTGCAGTCTTTCCTGAAGGACTTGATGGAGTTGGATCCAGGATGGTAGAGATGGCAAAGAGGAAGTTGCTCTCTGGGAGATGTTGTCCCAGGAACTTACCTAATCTCCTAGAACTCAAAACCAGTAACAGATAGTATGTGGAAGATTTGAAAGAAAATAACTGTTCCCCTCTTGAAAGGTTGAGTCATACTTACATATATTACTGAACAATCATATTAGTCGGTTGATTTTTGTAGCTATTTGGTCTGACCTGCCTTGGTTCTGTTTTGTTCTGGAAACAGACAACTTAATACTATGAACACACTGCATGGGCTTCCAGCCATTAATGGAGAAGGGTGCACATGCGGTGTGGGCAAATTCTCATTGGTTATCAGCAAGGCAGCACATTGCTTGGATTTGGAAATTGTGGTGCGGGCTCTGTTGTTTCTCCGCCTCCCCCTTCTTTTTCCAACTGGATTTTTGAGAGGTGACTATGTTGCCCCTGGTTTGGCTTCCTGTTTGAAATAATTGCTGTTGTTAGTAGTAGTTTTTCCATGGATATTGTAAACCATCCATTCTGCAGTCTGATGTTGAAATATGCCATATCAGGCCATAAATGTAACAGCAGAGTGTGATTATTGGTATAGTGTATTAGAATAGAATAGAATAGAATAGAATAGAATAGAATAGAATAGAATAGAATAGAATAGAATAGAATAGAATAGAATAGGAAGGGACCTTGGAGGTCTTCTAGTCAAGCCCCCTCTCAAGCAGGAGACCCTATACTATCTCAGACAAGTGACTGTCCAGTCTCTTCTTAAAAACCTCCAGTGATGGAACACCCACGATTTCTGAAGGCAAGTTGTTCCACTGGTTAATTGTCCTCACTGTCAGGAAGTGTCTCCTTAATTCCAGGTTGCTTCTCTCTTTGGTCAGTTTCCAACCATTGCTTCTTGTCCTGCCCTCTGGTGCTTTGGAGAATAGTTTGATGCCCTCTTCTTTGTGGTCGCATGTTGTGTTACAATAGGGGGGAAGGATGCTTTCTTTGATCTGCATATCTGTAATTATTAGTTCTGCATAGTTGTAATTCTTAGATCTGCATATCTGCAATTCTTAGATCTGCATATCTGCAATTCTTAGATCTGCAGAGGGAAAATGATTCCAACTGAACATCTATCACGCTAGACTTGAGAGAACCTGATGGCCATTAGTTGTTTTTCTGGATTGATGCCAAGGTCTTTAGAAACCAAACAGGCAAGTTGCGTAACGTCTTGTCTTTTTTGGGACCTTGGGGGGTGAAACTAAACAATTGGGTCATGGTAGAAAACAAACCTTTAATCCAGTTCCTCAATTTTCATCAGCAAATATGCCAGCAAAGGCTGACAGCAGTGAAGCTTTTGGGAAGCTAAGTCAGCACTTCTCCATGATCAATTGCTAATTTCGGAGCTTTCAGATTTTCACTCAGATGGGAGCTGTGCAGACAATCCTGGGCAGAAAGCCATGGGGAGAAGGGTGCTGCTGAATCAATCCAAAGGTCCATCTTAGTCAATATCCTGCTGTCAGAACCAGCCAGATTTCAAAAAATAATTGAATGTATAGCTTGGGAAGGTAGTTACTTTGCTTTTTTGTAAATTCCTGGTTTTAGATTTCATTTGTAAACAAAGCTAATAGTTATTGATAGATATGTCCCCTGACTCATCTTTTCAAAGTCAAACTCTGCAACAGGAGTTGCCAGACTTTGTTTAGCATCTACTGTTGATGTATTGTTGTTAGACTCTTGGGGGTGCATCGGTCAGCATGATTCTACTCTTTGTAGAATCAGAGGAAGGTCCTGAACCCAGGGCTCAGTGCCAAACCTAATAGTAGTATCAAGTTAACTTATAAATATCAGGTTGACAACATCAGAAGAAAACTGATGGACTTTTCATGCACAATAATTATTCCGGGATCCCCTTCTCCATTTTTGAGAGGAGACCTCTTTTGTGGCTTCTGTTGTTAAGGAGTTTGACATCCCATCGCAAAAGCATCTTGGTTAGTTAGAAACGTGGATTGAAGAATATGGGAATTAAGTAGATCAATGCTTCTGTTGTGCAGTGACTTTTTCTATGAGGTCAAATGCCTACGTAGCAGATGGATGGACCTGGTCTGCTTATAGTGCGTAGAAAAAACAATCCTTGAATTGTAGATGATTAGAAGTGGACTATGAATCACCAGTATGATGAAGCTGCTCAAAACAGAAGGTTTTGGACTGCATCAGTGAAAATATAGTTTCCTGATATGAGTAGTAACGGTTCCAATTTATTCTGCCTTGGTCAAATGTCACTCTAGTAGTGTGTCCTTTTCCGGGCATCATTGTTGAAGAGTCCAACAGTAATAGCATAATTTGGGATAATGGTGGGCTTGGCTATGCTGGATGGATTCCTACTTTGAGAAGGAGCTTGAGGTTCATACTTTAATGATCTCACCAATTCAAAATTCTATGAAGAAGTGCAGAGATCTGTCTGTAGTTCCTCTTAATAGACTGATGGGTACAATTCAACAGTGTTTTCTAGACTGGTAAAAAATGGTGGAAAGAAAGATTAAAAATAGGAGGCAGGTGAAAAGTAGTAGGAGGAAGCATTCAGGCAATAAAAGACAACTTTCATTTAGAAGTGAAGGAATTATTCCCTGTAAATCTTGATCTACCTTGATCTACTTCCTACCTTGTATAACTATGGCTGGGGAATCATAGGTTAGTGATGTGTGAAGTGCTTTAACAACCCATTGATGGGCACATCAGGTTGAATATAGGCACATCGTAGAATTGAATAGTAGAGAACAATGAAAACACAATGTCTCTGTTGTGTCAGAAAGCCAGTCTTGAGATGACATGTCAAAAGAGAGAGCAGAATTAATTAGCTGACCTTCTGCTAGACTCACGTATTTGGAGGTTTAATGTCTCTACAACTGTTAGGATAAAGAAATACTATCCCAGAGTATAGGGGAGAAGAAAGGATGGTCCTCACAATGGATTTTATTCATTTTACTGTTTCTCTGCAACTTAAATGTTAAATGCAGAAGGCTGGGAAAAGGTAGTCACCAGTTCCTCTTAAGCAAGAATGTCCAGACCCCTGGTTGTTATTAGGTGTGAGGGAAAAAAATATGCACAATTACATATGTATCCAATAGTGAGGGTGTAGAATCTGAGATTTTTGCTTCTCTCAGTGTGTGCTAGATGATAAATTCTGTCGCCTTTAGGGAAGGACAAGGGTTATAATTTAGCCAGCACATCTGGAGGTCCAGCTAATGCCTTAGAATCTGCAGCTCTGCTCTAATCTTTAAGACATGCTGTCTGGGTTTTGATCATTAATCAAAGCAAAAAGCAGGAACAATTTTTTAAAAGCATCCCATAAACAGTGGATGATTTGGGAGGCGAGATTCAGACAGGGCTATTTAGAATAGGAAATAAACATTTGAGAAAGATACGATAACCCAAAGAGGTTCTGCTTGGAGATGTAGGCACTTGGTTTTTGAACACGTTGATCTCCTTGTTTGCTAATAACAGAACAGAAAAAGAATAGACAACAGAATAACAGAGTTGGAAGGGACCTTGGAGGTCTTCTAGTCCAGCCTGCTGCTCAAGTTGGACATCCTATATCATTCCAGAGAAGTGGCTGTCCAGTCTCTTCTTAAAAGCCTCCAATGATGGAGCATCCACAACTTCTGAAGGCAAGCTCTTCCACTGATTAATTGTTCTCACCGTTAGGAAATTTCTCCTTAATTCTAAGTTGCTTCTCTCCTTGATTAGTTTTCATCCATTGTTTCTTGTCTTGCCTTCAGGTGCTTTGGAGAATAGCTTGACTCCTTCTTTGTGACAACCCCTATCATGTCATCCCTAGTCCTTCTTTTCATTAGATTAGACAAACCCAGTTCCTGCAACCAATCTTCATATGTTTTAGCCTTCAATCTCCTAACCCTCATTGTTGCTCTTCTCTGCACACTTTTCAGAGTTCTCAACATCTCTTTTTATAATACGGTGTCCAAAAGCAGCTGTAGTTTTGTTCACCATATTATAATCTTGATATCCACCTCGAATAGCATAGACGACGCGTTAGAAAACTCCCAATACTTTCCCAAAACAACTTGTTTCATGTTCTTGGCTTCCAATTCTTGTTTCTTATTTTTCTTATTTTCTTCTTCCATGCCCTCCCTGCATCCACTTGAATTTGCCTTTCCTTCCCTTCAGTCCTTGTCTTCTATCCATGTCCGTTGCTCTCCTTCATTTCACTGATAACATTCTCTAGACTATTGAGATTAAAAAAAAATAGTTCTTGCCGCGTTGAAAGCAGGTAGTGAAATCATTGCTGCTAAAGAACATTTACTGCTGAATGCTGCAAAAATGGGAACTCTGTTTTTATGAGATCCAGGCCTTGCATGCCCTCAGTGTCCCTCAAGCTTTTTTAAAAGTCCTTTCAGCTGGATAATAAAATACCGCAAAGAAAAATGAAAGCACTGCAAATATTCTAGTATTTATTGGCCTACCAACCAAGTCTTTATAGGGATGACCAGATAGACAAGAGGGACGGTATCCATTATGAGTCTCCATCACAGTGTTTCTCAACCTTGGCAACTTTTATAAGATATGTGGACTTCAGCTCCTAGCAGGTTGGCTGGGGAATTCTGGGAATTGAAGTCTATATATCACGAAGTTGCTAAGATTAAGAAACTCTGCTCTATTAACCTCTCTGCCACACTGAGGTCTCCTGGTGATTCTAGTCTGGTTGTGGATAACACTATCAACTTTCCTTTGTCAAATAAGCTGCTGAAAGGACTAGGTTTCCACCATTATTATTATATATAGTTTTTGCAACTCTGAACCTGCGATTTCTTATTTGTTTTACATGAGCAATCCTTCATTGATGAATTGGTTTAATTTTGCTTTGTATATCTGTATTTGGTACCAAGTGATCTCCGCTTGCTCAGCCTTAACAGTTGCATCCTTAGCGCAATTAGTCGGGAGTTTAATGGAGGTTATAGCTAGGTAAACACAGGGTAGAAGTCAAGTTGTTGGAAGCGATCTCAAGAAGGTTTCCAAATTCCTGTTAACATGGGGAAAAATCCCCCACCACTGCAGATTAATTTTCCTGAGTTTCACAGTTGGTCCACAATCTTTTATTGATTCAACTCTGCAGTGATCTATTCACATTCACAGATACACAAAACTGGGACTAACTGACACCAAACTCAGTCGTATTATTAAGCAATTGTGATAGAATGCGATAGTTTTCTCAGTGGCAACTCCATCAGGGGTTTTAGTTCTATATCTTTCCTCTTAGGCAGTTAGGCTCATGTTGTTTTAATTGCATTCTAGCTAAAAAGCTAAATAGAGAACCGGTTTAGTGTAGGGGTTAAGGCAGAGGTCCCACCCTGTGGGCTGCGTGAGTGGCTGGTCAGTGAGCACGCAGGTGTGGATGCACACTCAGTCCCCCACTTGTGCTAGCGTCACCGCAAGGGTCATAAGTGCACTAATGTCGCTGCGAGCATTGTGCGTGCACTCGCGGCCCCATTTGCATCACTCGTGTTCTCGCAGCCCCGTTTGCGGTGCTTACGCGCAGCCCTGTTCGCATGTGCATGTGCACATGTAAAGACACCTGCCCCTCCCTTTCCCTCCAGGCCATCAACCCAGAAAGGTTGGGGACCTCTGGGTTAAGACACATGGGTAAAAACCAGGAGACAGTGAGTTCTAGTCTCCCCAAGGCATGAAGCCATCTAGATTAACTGGGGCCAGTCACAAGCTCTCAGCTCTAGAAAGCAGGCAATGGCAAAGCCAGTTCCAAGCTCCTCCCAAAATACCTGCAGAGATTTACTCAGGCAAGCCCCCAGGAGTCACCACGGACTTAATGGCACGCACATAAAATCGTCTATTTACTAACTATTTAGCACAATCCTAAGTATGTTATTTGATGTAAAGAGAATTAGAATGCAACTGAAAACAACGTTGGCACGTCCTTCACCTCGGATTTGTTTACCAGGTGTCTTGTCTCTTTAGATCTGTGTTGTTCAGAATTAGAGGCATGCCTACGTACCACAGGGTGCAGATGTGCAAACCTCAAGACTTCTTGACAACGTTTACAGGTAGCTCAATAGAAGGATTATTTTTATCCCTCCCCTTTGCCTCCTTAGCAGTGCGGCGTGGATTCTGCAAGGCCTGTCTTTGGCCCCTAAATAAAGATAGATACTTTGAAGTCCAACAATAATTGGGCGAAGAAAATGCAGGAGAGCTGACATACATTTTTTTTTCTTTCGGATTGCAAGCGGGTCTGTTGTTGTTGTTTTCTCAGGTAAAGCCAAAGACAGCTTATTTTTTTTTTCTAAAGAACGAAGGATGCCAAAATTGCACTAGGGTGATTGGAAATGATATAAGTAGCTCAGAGGTAGCTAGGTGATAACAAAATGTAACTTTCTCCACCTTTTAGGTCTATCTTTAAGAACAATAGGGGAACTTTAAACATAGGACACCCTGGACCAGGGGTCTTCAAACTTGGCCCTTTTATGACTTGTGGACTTCAACTCCCAGAATTCCTCAGCCAGGCACGCTGGCTGAGGAATTCTGGGAGCTCAAGTCCACAAGTCATAAAAGGGCCACATTTGAAGACCCCTGCCCTGGACAGTCCCTTTGAAAAAGTTAGTGAAGTTGTTAATGAAATGTCTATGGAGATTCTCAGTCATCCATGTCATGGTTGTCTCAAGGTACTTTTACAGGAGGCAACTAGACTTTCTTGTTTTTCTTTGAAGACATTTTGCTTCTTATCCCAGAAGCTTCTTCAGCTCTGACTAGAGGGTGGGGAATAGAAGGTTTATGTTGTTAGTGAAATAAAAACTCATTCCAAATTAGGTATGTTGGTTGAAGAGCTACAACCCCATATTCTGTATGATGTGGATCTCTGCAAGCCAAAATGGATTGGGGACAGGTCTCTTTGGGGAGTGGGTTCTGGAATGTTTAAGATATGGACTTAATCCCTTAGGCCACCACTAATGGCCAAAGGGTAGTCCACCCTTTTTATTCAAAGGCCAAATGCAACCCAACAATGAAAAAAAGATGGATCCTTCTACTATAGGATTACTTCTTTGGCTCTGATATTTTGGAACCCTAAGCTCAGCATCCCTTTCCAGATTCAGAAAATCAATCAGGATTGTATATATGGAAATTTGCCCTTTGAAGCTCCTTCAGTTAGAAAGCTCTCAAGTATATCTTTGCTCGAGATAAACTAAGAGCAAGTGGTTTCATGGAGGCATCCATGCAGTTTTCTGCATGGGGAAAATTCAGACATTTGCCACTACTTTCTTCCATTGGTTTTGTACAGCTTCTCAGTCAAGATTTCAGCCTAGGTTTTGGTGCTGCCTTCCATCCAAGGTACTCACTAGTCCTACCCCTCCTTTTAAACAAGGCCAGCCTGGGACTGCTAATCAATGAATGAAGATTGTAAGCCTGGAAGTAAATCTCTATCTCTGCTGTCTTCTAATGCTGGCTGGTTTATATATTCACCGTCACAGCTTTGAGGAAGCTAGGGTGGGGGGAACGAAGGAGGAGAGGCTTGCCAATCATCTCCCTATTTAAGAAAAAAAGTAACACGAAGGATAATAACAGTCAACTGGTTGAAATGGGGTGGTAAGGCTTCGTTTATATCTGCAATATTTTTTTTAGATGAAAGTGCTATGCAAATAATGAATATTGTTGGCACCCGGTGAATTTCCCAGTAGGGGTGCCACCAACTTGTAAAAGGGTATTTGTTCATAAAAAGGCAAAGCAGAGATGAATGGATTGCTTCTGCCCATTTTTTTTTCTCTATGCATTTGCTCGACCCTTTATGAACTCAGCATACTTCATTATATTGAGCAATATTCTACACAGATGGGGGTAAAGGAAGGTAGCAAAGAGAAAATGTGTAGGTTTGAATGGAACAAAGAATCCATTCTCCCTGAAAAATACAGGGTATGTTCAAATATTGTCAGGCGCAAACAACCAGACCCACACATGTAAAGTTCAAAGTAGCTACTTTATTGTACTCTGCCTATAATACAGGAATCTCCCCAGACTGGCTGCTTTTGCCTGGGAAAGACCATATCAAAAACATTTAGGTGTGTGTGTGTACGTGTGTGTGTGTCATATTTGGCCCTCTTGTGTTTACGTAGGGAGTCCAGGCTGATTCCTCACTTGAACCCTCCTCCCATTAGGAATGGTTGCTCTCCAACACACATTTGTGCACCCTTCCAAGCAGTATATGCATGTGTTTGCATGTGCATGGATATACAGTAAATATGTACAACAGGAGGGGAATTGATTTAACATTTGATAGAATCCTAGCTATTGCAAAAGATGGGGGATAAAGAATGATAAACGTTGTGACTTTGCATGTTGTATAAACCCAGCAAAGTATTTGTTCAGTATCTCATGGCTTAGTATGATTCGTGAACCCTTTCATGTAGATCACAGAGTTTAACTGCTTGTTGTGGCCACTTAATGTCTCATGAGAGCTACACAATGGACTGATGGTACCTTCGTATGAATTAACCCCACCTGGCTTTCTCACATTCCCCAGGGTGTCCACATAGGACAGCTCTACACAATCCTTCACACAGCCCACTGCAACCTCCAGAAACACTGAATTCTGTTCCAACCACTATGTCAATTATAACAGCTGTAGTTAAGCTTAGATCTGCGGAGGGAAGTTGTATGACATGCATAAGTTAGAGAAGGACCCATTTAGCATTTCAAAATTCTCTACTCACTGAGAAATTGGGTGGAACATCTCCAGGTATCTTCAGGAGGAAGAGAAATTCTTCAATTATTTCTCAAGGAATCAACTTTGGCTTAGCCATAATATTAGCTCTGTTCCTGCACACAAAAGCACACAAACACACATGCGTACACACAAATGGAAAAGTTCCATCCTGGGGTCTTAGCATGAGATTCATTAGAAGTGTGGAAAGTCCAGGAAATGCTAGACTGCTGGAGAAATAATTGCATCATGAAAGATAAGCCACACAAACACACCCGAACCCCCCAAATCCTTGGCCACCTCATCCCTAATTAAATGCAAAAGCATGGCAATCCTCTCCGGAGATTTTCAGCAAATTTCTCTTCTTCTTTATAAAGCCTTCTAAAGCAAATACTCTTTTCAATCAAACCGAGTGAGAATTGTTGGGAAGAGAAGGGAACACACACACACACACACACACAGAGAGAATAATTGCTTTGCCCACTGCTTGCGCAGAGCCGTGTTCAAAATAAGAGACCTCCTTTTGCTCATGGGAAAATAAAAACATAAGTTCTCCAAATGTTTTCCATGAAATTAGTTCTCAATACGCCTAGTAACAAACGTGGCAAGCATTCCTAGGGCTTGTTCCCTCCCAGGCATGCTGATATATAGACAATGCCTAGCACACAAAAAAAGGAAAACAGTCATCGACTTTTACTGTTATATTTTTAGCCCCAAAGACAATTGCATTTATGCACCTTGTACACACACCCTATAACTGCCATCTTTCGCTCTTGATAAGTTGCCATTTGCATTTGCAATTTGCTATGGCAACTTTCATGAAATCTCCCATTTTTGGAGAAACTACCTGCTCTGTGGTTGCTACTGCTCCTGGGTTGTTGTTGTTGTTGTTTTTTTCATTGTATAAGCTGAGTTTCCAAAGGCATTTGACACACATCTGATTAATTTCTCCTCTTGGGGTATCATTTTCCTTCTCTTTCTTAAATCAAGGAGGACAAGTGGCCAATAGTTTGACCGGGATTCCAATTCAGTAACTCCAAGTCAGACAGCAACGGTGCAAAACCGTGGGAGGCAAAAAAACAGGGAAAGAGGGCATTAGCAACAACAAAAATCTACTTTGTGTTAAGTTAACGCTCTGAAGATGGCACTGTAGCAACAACCTTCATCCTAAAATGGCTCAGCACTTGCCGGCTTTCTGTCTGGGATCTCAGAAAAAGACGGTTTAATGCATGCCTTCCCTTCAGTGATACCGAAGCTGGGTTGAAGACAGAACATTGATTCTACAATTGGTTATACAATTAAGACTACTTTAGGCTTGCTTTGTTTACACCTGATGCCCACTGAGTTTGTACAGATGGAGGAGATGGCCGATCACCTTGATTTAGCATCACATTTTTAATGTCTTTTAAAGAAAACAAAACAGCCTTCTCCTGCTTGAGTCAACGGCCTGGTTCTCTGAAACAAAGAACAAAGAGAAATAGACAAAGACACGTTTTATCTGACATCACTGATATGTCAATCCAGAAATATGGGCAACCAGCAGGGTAAAAATGAGGTCGAAACTTAATCTCACAATTGAAGGTGAATATATATGTCTCAGGATAATGTTGCAAGATCCTCGTGGAACTCTTGTTCACACAACATGCTTAACCACGTCATTTAAAAGATGCAGGGCTACATTGACACAATGTACAGAACATACAGACTTTGTTTCTTGCGAATTGCATCCATCTGGTTGGGTTGTGATTCACTGCATTGGGTGAACTTAAAAAATATTCTGTGCAAAAGCAATCACAAACTCCTGTGATTGTTGTATCCAAGTCTCCCTTTTTTTTTAAAAAAAAAAAAGGTTAATTAATTAGAAAATGGGACATGCTCCTCATTACAAAATAGATACTTTAACTGATGTTATAAAAGGGAAAATATGGAACTGGATTGGGAAACTGATGGAGGATGCCTTGTTTTCTTATTTCCTCTGATGTCATCAAGTGGATTCATGAGCCATAACCTACCCCAGAAGAAAGGGGTTAATGGATGAGGCAGAGATGTAGAATAGAATTCTTTATTGGCCAAGTGTGATTGGACACACAAGGAATTTGTCTCCGGTGCATAAGCTCTCAGTGTACATAAAAGCAATAAGTGATAAAATCATGATTCATCACTTAATTATTTTTATTTTTTTAATTATGGATAATTAAATTAATTATCAGTTTAATAATTTGACTCCCTGGGAAGATTTAAGGCTACAAAAATCTCCATGACCACTGGACATCAATGGTTAGAGGTCAACTGGATTTTGACAGCCCAAATCTGGTAGTATGCCTGTACAAAATGCTAGTTAGAACAATAAGGAAGGACTCACACTTGAGAGGTAGAGTCTCATGTTAGTCCAACAGTTGCAACTGTATTATTTGTTGGTACATGATTGAATTCACAAATATACAGAGAACAACAATCTTCCCTTTGGTCTTTCTACGTATTTTATACAGCTCTCTTTTTATGTCCATAAATTATAGATGATATTTACTCTATAGCAGTGTTTCTTAACCTTGGCAGCTTGAAGATATCTGGACAGGCATTTCCAAGCTTTGCTCGCTGGGAATTCTGGGTGTTGAAGTCCAGACCTTTCCAGGTTGCCAAAACTGAGAAACACCGCTCAAGAGAATCTATGTAGAGTAAAGGTAGCATTCAAGAACAAAAATGACTTGCTGCTTGAATTCAGACAACAGGTGAAAGAAATATGGAAGGTTATCCTGACTCCAAAAATACCTGATCTGGTGCAAAAATTCCTAGTTAATGAATGACTGTTTGCACTGAAAAATGTATATATATAAAAAGAAATCTACTGTTGTCATATAGAAAGCTTAAGATATAGATATTTTGCAATCTAGGAAGACAGTCAGAAACACTGATAGTATTAGTGCGGACCAATAAAACTCTCAATCAATTTCCCCCTCCAGCTGCTACCCTCCAGATATGATGGAGTTCACCTTTAGAGTTTTCAATCAAATTGGAAGTGGAAGTCGAACATTTCACAGAGCACCGAGCAGAGGAGAGCTGGTTGGCAAAAAATCTACCCTGATGTCCTCCCTCTTTTATGCAACCTTGTTGAGATGCAGAGAATTCACTGTCAGTTGATTTTTGGTTTTCTGGCTTCAAATGTTGTGCTCCAGCACAAAGGAATTGTGACTTCAAGTCATGTCATTGGGGCATCATCCAAGGCGTTTCTTCTAATGTTCTTTTCTTTCTTCTTAGTCATTTCAGAAATAGGTCAAACTCTTCGTGACAAGACTGGTCTCAGGAGCCAAGGCAATAAATCTGAGATATTCCTATATTACCATTTCCCACCCTCCAAATACTCCTGTATAACCAAATAAACATATATCAAAATGCCAACCAGTAGAAATGCTTTTGAGCTTCTTCTTCTTCCTCCTCCTCCTCCTCCTCCTCCTCCTCCTCTTGAAGCAACTCCTGGTGTCATGGTTCCGACAGATGAAACTCTTCAAAAGAACTTCAAGGCATTGTTTACCTTAAAGAATCTTTTATTTGAGAAACAAAGTATTGGCACTACATAGTCGAAACCAAAAACTAAATTCCCCTCCCCTGGATACAAAGTAACAAAGTGCAATTCCCTCCTCCAATAAACAGTCTCCAGCCCAGCAAAACTCTATCAACTCTGGGCCCAATGACCTTGGATTCCCACGGCTGAGTTATTATTGTTATGACTACCTGGACTCTCATCCCTATTCCCTCTCCCAGCATCAACTAACTCTAGAAGCAATAGAGAAAAATGGCTGCATTTACATCTGAGGTCAAAGCAAGAACATCCGATGTTAGCAGCGTTGACACCTGGGTTGTCTGTAATCCTGCCACCGATGTGATTTATCAGAAAATATTTCTTGTTTTTTTAAAATAAGTTTTTTTTAAATAAGTACATAAAGCCATGGAAAAACAGTCTACTGCCTACAGCTAGAGAATGACTCTGAATGCAAATAACAAATCCTAAAAGGAAAGCTCAACCTACATCCAGAGACTTTCAGAAACACCAAGACAATACTAACCTATCTAACATAACCCACCCTGTATCCTTCTTTCCTGATATCCCAAAAAAAATCCTTTAATGTTTCTGCAGCTTTTTGCAAGTGAGAAGTCAGCCAATGTATTTCCGGCTGCATCAATCAATGCATAATTTTCTCTTAATGGAACCGTGGTGGCACAGTAGTTAGAAGGTGGTATTGCAGACTAACTCTGCCCACAGCCTGGAGTTCAATCGTGATGGGGCTCAAGGTTAACTCAGCCTTCCATCCTTCCAAGGTCGATAAAATCAGGACCCGGATTGTTGGGGGAAATATGCTGACATTGTAAACTGTTCAGAGAGTGTTGTAAAGCACCATGGAAGTGGTATATAAGTGTAATTGCTATTGTTATTGCTATTAACCCCATTCAGTTCTGTGTTGGTTGGCCCCACCTTAAAAAATGTCTCTGCTTGGGCCACCACAATTCAAGAAGGAGTCAGATAGACTACAACATGTATGAAAAAGGATAATCTATGCATTAGAAACCAATAGTGAAAGTCAAGATCTATATTTTTAATCATTCTGGAATGCAAGGCACAGAGTACTGGTATTAGTAAAATAGAATATTTGTAGCTCAGGGTTGAGCTGTGGGGTCCTTGGTGGCCTCTGAACTTGGTGGTTTTCCTGCAGACATTTCATTACCCAACTAGGTAACATTATCAGTACTTGATAATGGAGCTGGATCTTCATTGATAATGTTTCTAGTTGAGTAATGAAATGTCTACAAGAAATCAACCAACCTCAGAGACCACCCAGGACCCCAAGTACTGATATTAACTTACAGGAAGGCTATAATGTAACCCACTCCCAAGTTCTAATTCTAGAATTAGCATCTTCATGATCTTTGGGGGCCTGGAAGAAGCGGGTACCTGTGTAGGTTCTGTGCTCTTAAAGGGGAGACATTTCATGATCCAAGTTGGCTAAAAACAACAATATAATCCACTCAATATGTTCAAGGTCTTTTCCTGGAGGAAGAAAAGAAAGAGAGAACTAACAATAGCAAGAAGACTCCTGTAACACTGGAAACAGGCAACATCTAAACAAGATGATGGATTTCTACAGCAGACAAAGGCTGCAAAGAGAAAGTAGAAAAATAGCACTGGAAAACCAATTTCTCCTGCAGGTATCACACCTAATTCATTTCATTCCTGTTTTTGCTAACGGCCACACCTCTCTCTCTTTCTTTTAGCTAATGAGGAACATGCTTCTCTGCAAGTGTTTTTCTCACATTTCAATTTATCTCTCTAGCATCTGGTCTCCCTTTAGAAATATGTTGGGTTTTCCAAACAGCCTGAGTTATGCATTGTTATAACTAATTACTGTTATAGATTAATTGTACAAAGGAGAACTCAAATGCCCCAGTTTGAAAGGCTTGTGAGTGAGGGCCAGGGTTGGTGTTGGGGAGGAGAACATTTCTGTATACACTGCAAATTTAATTTGAATGTAGCTTTTGTGGAAAAGAGGCGCCACGCTTGACACAAATTAATTCAACGGAAATGGTTTTGGAGGGTAGCATTAATTAGTCTGATTTATTAATTCATGGCTAGGACAATGAAATAGATCTTGTTGACCATGGTTTCTACAAGTAGTAATATTAACATTCGATTCAATATTTCCAAGAAAGTATGGGCATTTCTTGGTTCATATATACAGATAAGAACTCTAAATTTCATAAAACAGATGGAAGGAACCACAAGAAAAATGACAAATTATTTACCCTTACCTTAACGTGAGCAAAATCCAGATGTTTGGATTTCAGCTTTCATGCCAGAGTTGCCCAACCAGTATGGCTATGCCAAGAATGTCATTAATGTTGGAATTGAAGTCCACCAATCTTTAGGGAGTCCACATCTGAGAAAGTCCATCTGGTCAGAAAAAGGTTGAAGCTTTAACTCTTAAAAGTCTATTTTTGAATCCCTCCGAATTCTACCATCTTGTGATAGTTGTTTATTTCTCCATCACCTATCATTGAAAGTGGTTTAAGATAATGTTTGAATCTGTTGGATTTTGCCAGTGAAGATTATTTAGCTTTTTTAAAAAAACAGAACAAAAAAACAAGCATTGACCAAATCTTGCAAATGTGGTTCATAAACATTGTGGAAAGTAGTGGAGAATTAATACATTTGAATGTAGAAGAAACAAGTTTTGATTGATTTTTCTCTTCCTACAAAATGTTTAGTGAGTATAAAACTTACTCAGACCCAACCTTGTGGCATTCTTTTTTTTGTTTTGTTTTGTTTTGTTTACTTGCCTCTTCTGTCTAGGAAAGATTGATTTACAAGGAAAATAGAGATTTTTGCATCTGTTAAAGCTTTTATGTAAATGTCAGAGGGGTCACAATTTATTTATTTCCAACCTCACTTCCTAATTCATTACTTCTAACAAACTTGCAGGCATGGCCTGCCAGTTTAAAATAAAACTCCATCCATCTCATCACGGTCCACGCTGATCCCCGAAAGCATATACCAAATTACATTTCTTCGTCTTTAAAGTATCTCCTTGTCTTTGCTTTAATAAAAGAACAAACACCAACAGAATGAAGCAATTGACAGAAAAGCCAAACAACTTCCACTAAGAACAAACATGTTTTGACTGAGCAAAATTCTAAATATTCCTCAGGAGCTTAATTACATATGCATTTCTTGGTTAAGGAAAACCCTAGCTAAAGCTTTTTTTAAACAAACAAACAAACAAACAAACAAACAAATAAATAAATAAATAAATAAATAAATAAATAAATACAAGATAAGAATGCTACTATAAATTAAAAAGTGAAACCCGCAGGATGGTGGGGAGAAAACCTTTAGAACGCAACCATGCTAGTCTGTGGTAGTAATAAACATTGATTTAATAATGACCAAATCAATCAGATCTGAAATGTAGCTTCCTGCTAAGGTCCCAATGATAACTACTAACCATCGTAGGAGAACGTTGGTGGCTGGGAAGATGTGGGGGCTAAGGGAAAGGATGAAGTTTGACTAAAGAGCTGCCACGTGGTCCGGGTTGCCATAGCAACCATTTGCCTTGGTGGTGGCAGCTCAGTTTATCTATTTGGAGATTCCTTCTCTCCTGGCCTTCTTTTTGAAGGATCCAGAATTTGGCAAATCAGTTAACTGATTGGGGAAGAAGCGGTTGCAGAAAATAGAAATTGCTTAGGAACAGACAGCACATACACAGAAAGAGAGAGAGACTCACACACAGCTATAGCACTAATGGAAGGACCACATGACTCTTTTTTAAAAAAAAAGAATCATCATCATCATCATAATTATAGCATCCCCCAAATGCACCTCGGGGATTTTAAAAAAAAGGTAGCTCGAGAACAGTTCTTCACAATGGCTTACAAGCAGCTTTTCAAGCACAAGGCCACCGTTCCTTCCCTGCTGATGCTCTCAGAGAAAAGTCAACATCAACACAAGGGGGTCTGTGCTTTCACTCAACCACCACCCTTTCCTCATTTTTCCCCCCTTTTCACTCCTGAAGGTTTGTTTATAGAGCTAGTTGTGTGGTTGTTTCCTTGACAACCAAAATGAGCATGAATTTGGTTAGGGATGGATTGGGCTGGGTTTAGGAATCTCCACCAAAGGAGATCCCCTCTTACTTAAAAGGATGAATGCCTTGAAAACAGGTTTTAAGAGGCATCAGAATAAGGAGAGCCTCTGGATTTGCAGAGGGGACTCTTCAATTGTGAAAACTGGAGGGATTTCTTCTCATGTCCACAACATGGCTGCTGGGTTTCATACCATATATATATATATGAGCACAGCCAGGGGTAGCAGTATAGACTTAGCTGGATGCCTTCAAATTAGACTCCATTCCTAGAAAATTATTGATTAACATCGCTATCATGACCGGTCTCTAGTAACTCATAACTCTCCTAAAGACCTCTTTGATTCCTTACATCTGTCTGATCCATTATCTGCCCCTCTACTTTACCCAACTTTGACCAACATATTTTGTTTTCTGGTCCATCATCCTGAATCAATGCACTTCAAGATTAAGGCATTTTCTTTCTTAAAATTACGGATGTTGTGATCTAGGATGTTGGTCCAGCGATATAGAGTAGAAATGCCTAAAAGAAGCCAACTGGGTGAATTTGGGTGAATCGCTCTCTCTTGGTATTCACTTGTATTGCAAACACCCATGCCAGAGATGGGGAGAGAGAGGGAGAGAATATGGGAGGAGGAGGAGGAGGAGGAGGAGGAGGAGGAGGAGGAGAGTCAGGAGGAGAAGGAGAGTCAGGAGGAGGAGGGAAGAGGAGGAGGAGGAGGAGGAGGAGGAGGAGGGCTAATCAACTATCTAGTCCAACATTCTGTCTCACATTTTGGCCAACTGGGTACATTTGATGTCAACTAAAAGAGTTTATTATATTTGGCCTGCAGAAAGGAAAACAAAGAAAAGCTGGTCATAATGTTCAATGTGGATGGTCTGCCATGCAAAAGGTAGAGCAGGCATGTGGCTTCAAAGTCAGGTTTTTATTTATTTCATAAAATATTTATAACCTGCCCACTATCCTAAGACTCTCAGCTAGGAGGGCAATCCATAACATTCAGAAGATGAAGCATTGGCATTAGATAACAATAAACATTCTTCAAAAAAAATGGAAAGGTCTCCCTAGTACAATAATAGAGATTTGATGGATTTTGTGAAGAAAATTTGGGCATAGACAGGCTGGAGTGAAATCAAGGTGTTCATTTACTTCCAATTGCAGAAACAGCAACACCGGTGTCCAAGAAAAGCTCAGACCAAGCCCAGGATGTCGTGAATGAAGGCTTTCTTCTGGGTCTCCTCTTTCAGTGTCCCAATTATGGGATGCTCATCACAGCCAGACATCTTAATGTTCAAATGTAGAAGGCCACTCAGTGGGAGAAGCACTCTCTCCATTGTTTAGGGTCTTAAATGTCATTACTAAAACATTGATTGTTATTGGTAGCTTATCTGCCACCTGTGTAACTCCTTTAGGGCAGGTGTTCAATGGTCTCTGAATAATTTTCCCAACAGGATCCCCATTGTCTCATTTTTTTTTACCAGCTGCAGCTCCTGAAATGTCTCCAAGGGCAGAACCTTGTCAAGTACCTTGTAGTAATTTCTTAATAAAAAGAGACATCACCTAATGGCGTCACTGTTGACCATTACATAGGCTGCCTCAGGAAGGGTTGGTGTATCGATTAAAGATATATTTAATTGAACAAATATTGTTCGATTATTCAGCAGAAATCAAAGAAAGATTGTTAGGAGTATTAGAGTTGAAAATTCACATTCATCACGACCAATTGCTCCTGTAATTTCTGCTAAACCTCAAGTGATATTGCATTGGTGAAGACCACACTTGGAATACTGCATCCAGTTCTGGTCACCATGATTTAAAAAAAAAGGTTGTTGAGACCCTAGAAAGAGTGTAGAAAAGAACAACAAAGATTATCCTGGGTCTGTAGGCTGAACCGTACAATGAACGGTTAAGGAAACTAGATATCTAGGCTAATGAAGAGAAGAACTAGGGCTGATATGAAAGCAGTTTTCCAATACTTGAGGAGCTGTCACAGAGAAGAGAAAGTTGACCTACTCCCCAAAGCACCTGAAGGCAGGACAAGAAGGGTGGAAAATCATTAAAGAGACATCCAACCTAGAATTAAGGAGAAATTTTCTGACAGTAAGGACAATTAATCAGTGGAATGATTTACCTCCACAGGTTGTGGAGGTTTTCAAGAAAATATTGGACAACCATTTGCACCAAATCCGAACGCTGCACAGTTGAGCATTTTCACAATAGCCATGTTGGAAGTCTCGTGGGAGCGAATGCTATTTCAACTGGGGGAAAAAAGGGAAGAAAGTTTAGGGATTTGGTGTATTGAGAGTATTTAGTAAGAGCTTAAAATGAAAGAACAAAACAAAGGAAGACAGCAGATCTCACATCAAGCATTGTCACGGTTGAGGAATCTGCCTATCCCTTTAATCAGTCTGTCAAACTCAGGACTCTGTTCAGTTTTCTGGAGGAGTTAAAACTGACACCAAGCAAGAAAAATATGGCGGGTGGTGTGGGAGGGAAGGTGGAGGGAAAGAGTAAGGTAGTAGAAGTAGAATTCCAGGTTTGTGGCTGTGTGATGGAATTTAGTGTGGGGGATCTCCAGGAGGGAGGGGTTACATTCCAGAGGAGTAAGAGGCAACTCAGCCAGGATAACAGGTGTGAGAGAAAGAGGGTGAACACAGCCCCCTCCCTAATAGTTCACAGAATATATGGTAGACGCAGAGAGGAGAGTCCTCAGAACTCAACTTGGAAGAATTACCACCGGCTTTCCACCAACTGAGCCCAAAGTTAAAAAGTCACTTGCGTCATGAAATCTGTCTGAATTTAAAAGAATTCACAAAACTAACCCTGGGCTAAACTAATGGGCAATTGTCCCATTTCCCAAGGGTTTTCCTGGAAACACTTTCCTGCTGCAAATAGAGCTTTTGAAACCTTTCGTTGCAACAGAGCAATAAAGCTTAATTTTACCTTTTTCACCCTCTTTCTCCCCCATCAGGACTCAATAGAGACCAAGGGTGGTTTTAAATTGCTACCTTCCCCTAGCTATTCTTTTTAACGGGGGTGACCTCCAGCTGAATATGGCAAGTTCACATGTTAAGGATGGTTTTTATGTCCTCCAAGAAATGAATGAACAAGGAGCATTGAGTGATACAGAAGGGAGATGTGCTACTGTCAACCAACAACTGCACATTTTGCTGTCAGCATAAGCATCAATCACTGCTGATGAAGAGTACAGCTGACACAGACACAAAAGATGACTTTAAGTCATAATGTTTGGGTGGTTGCAAATGTAAATGCCTCTGTAAACCAAGGGGAAGGAAAAGAGCATTTATTACCAATAGTAATAACTCATTTGATTTCTATAACGTTCCTTTGCCCCTCTCCTGATCAATAAAGCAAATTTGGCACTGAACTCCTGCCCAACCTTCTCAATCTCGATCAATAAAAGTAAACTCTGTACTGAAAGACATATATAAAACTAGCACACATTTTCCAGATCTGGAAAATATCCAGCTAATTGTAGTTTTCATCTACAAGCAGAGATAGACTCAAACTGACAGTTAGAACAATCAACCAATGGAACCGCTGGTCTTCAGAAGTTGTGGGTGCTCCATCACTGGAGGTTTTTAAGAAGAGACTGGACAGCCATTTCTCTGAAATGGTATAAGGTCTCCTGCCTGAGCCGGGGTAAGACTAGAAGACCTCCAAGGTCCCTTCCAACTCTGTGTTATGTGGCATATCAAATGTTTTCAGTGTTCAAAGCTACAATAGAAGATCTAAGCATACAGACAGATGATTGCCAAGTGATATTTCTCTTTAATTTCATTGCCTCCCGACTCTTTCCAAGTTTATTTCCTTCCCAGACAAGCGCTGACTCCAGACAAGTGGGCATGCTCCAAGGGAATAATAGGAGACACAACTGTTGTTGTAAGTGCGGTCATGTGATGTTGCACCTTACCATCACTTAGGGATGAAGTTCTTGGTCCCAATTAACCTTTGATAAGCAAGAACTGCCTGTAGAACTAGATCACAAAATCACAAGTGGTCTGAAATTCCTATTCCTGGAAGGTGAGCCTCTCAAAGCCTTTACCAAAGCAGAGCTGTGACTTTATCAACTTAAGATATTTATTCCACCTACTTCAGTCTTTCATTTTCAAAAAACAAGAGAAGGAAAAAAAAATGTGGTTTGATATAAATCCAGGCTGTTTATTGAGATGGTAGCAGGCTTCTTAAAAGTTTCTGACTTGAAAAGGTCAATAAGAAGATAGTGGGGTGTTTTTTTTTATGCCAAGGGATTAAGGAACTTGAAGCCATTCAGAATTTTTAAAAGCTGCAGCTTAAAAAGACAGCTTGTCGTTCCCATTAAGTGACATCCTTTTGCTCTAGAGCTAATTATGCATTTTCCTAGAAGAGACCAGCATAGTTTTAATTCTTATTCTGCATTAAACATCTTACTGCGGCATACCTGACTGGGATTTGATATACCCTCTCTATTTTCCCTCTCTCCACTGGTTGATAAAATATGGTTTTTATGACCCAAAGTGCTTTTTCAAAAGGCAACTGGATTTTCTTTGTTTTTTTTCTTTGAGAACATTTCACTTCTCATCCAAGAAGCTTCTTCAGTTCTGAAGAAGTCATCAAAACGGTAGCAATCAGAACTGAAGAAGCTTCTTGAATGAGAAGCTATCTAGTCTCTTTTTAAAAGCCTCCAGTGATGGATCACCCACAATTTCTGGAGAGAAACTGTTCCACTGGTTGATTGTTCTCACAGTTAGGAAATTTCTCCTTAGTTCTAGGTTGGTTCCCTCTGAGATTAGTTCCCATCCGTTGCATCTTGTCCTGCCTTCAGGTGCTTTGGAGAATAGATTGACCCTTTCTTCTTTGTGGCAGCCCCTCCAATATTGAAGGACTGCTATCGTGTCACCCCAGTCCTTTCTTTCACTAGATTTCATTGTCCTTTAGATCACCAATGAAATGTCATGATATGCTAATGATGGGTGTCCATGGAAAGACCAGAAGAGGAAAGTAGTCATCTATTTCATGATGTGGTCATCATGATGTGATCATCTGCTTCATGATGTCATTGTGCAAACAGAGATGTCACAACACCCAATGATGCAAGTCCATCATTTGTGTCCCTTGTTACAATTACATCTTGACCCACACAGCCCCATTTTGAGGTCATCAAAGCTTCTAGGATACTAACATTTGCACACATGCACAAACTAAAAAGGGACAATGGGAGTGGAAGAACACACACCTACCCTCTCTTGTACTATTTCAAGTATTTACACCAAGTCAGAAAAGCCGAAAGCTAATAAATAATGCCTGAGGAATTACTTCTGGAAAAGATACATGAAGAGGGAGTAACAGAAAAAAATACTTTCCAAACAAGGTATTTTTAAAAGAAAAAAAAAAAGGGAGGGGGAACGAAGTGTGAAATGAAGGGAGGAAGGGAAAAAAAGATGGGGGAGAAACAAAGTTGGAAGGAGGAACTGGATAAATCAAAAGGAAGTTGACATGAGGATCATAGTTGGGGTTTTTTTTCTAAAAAAAAGATGGTTTTGTTTTCTGGAGAAAATACCCAACATGCCCACTCAGTCGAAAAAGATCATGAAAGAAATGGATTGTACTAGTGACAGCAACATACCTCCCATCATCTCTCCAGCCTCACAATCTGCTAACTTGCCAAAGGGCAGAGATTAGGGTATCTTATCTCAGTTTATCTTTGAAGGATGACTTCCTTTTTGATTGCAAGTCATCCCTCCCTACTTTTGCCTTTAGAGCTGCTTCCTGCCCCATCCCTTGGGCTCATCTTCCCAACCATCTGTGAAAGATGGAGCTCCTTGGAGGTTACAAAAACAAAAACAAAAACAGGGAATCTAAATTAGCTTCTCCTCCATCAGCCTGAGTAATTTAACAACCCTCCTACTCAACCCATTCCAAATCACATTCAGGATTTGTGCCCTACTGGACACACAGTCCTGAAAAGTAGCCGGGGAAACAAAATAACCAGAACTGATTGAAATCTAGGAGTATTGAAGCTGTCATTTTTTTTTTCCAACGGCTCAGCCATTCCTGGTCAGCTCATTAGTCAACCAGACAGTAGCTAATTGTTCATGCTGGCTAAACTATGGGGACCTTTTTGTTCTACACGAGGAAAGAGATGGCAGGATTGCACCCTCAGGCTGAAATCCGTCTCTGCTACCAATCCTTTCCCCCATTTGTTCCGCTAAAAAAAAAAAAAAAAATCAAGGGTGAGGAAAGTGCAATGTGTGTGTTTTTTTTTTATTGTTAGGTACTTTTCTCTTTTATACTTGGGGGGTGGGGGTGGTGGAAAAATCGAGCCAGTTTTGTTATGGCTTCAGGCTAGCATTTAGAGAATTCAGGTTATTACAGCACGCACAGCAACCTGGGATCTCCTCTAGAGGAATTCCACCGAAGTTGTCTTTCTCGGCTTGTGAATATTACATCCTTCATAATTTGGCTAGGGACTTGGCCAGCTACTTAACAGAGTTGTCTGGAAGAATGCCTGAGAAGAACCCAGGGTGCCCCCAAATATTCTTATTAAAACAAACCAATGCAGTTTTTATGAAGGCCTACTACATCCCTTAAGAAAAAAGAGCAGTCTTCCATCAGTTATTTTATGGAGGGGAAAAAAAATCTTGCTTACTTCTGTGTCTAATCAAGGAGAGAACCAACCTAGAACTAAGGAGAAATTTCTTGACAGTTAATTTATCAGTGGAACGACTTGCCTCCAGAAGTTGTGATTGCTCCAACACTGGAACTTTTAAAGAAGAGCTTGGACAGCCATTTGTCTGAAATGGTAGAGGGTTTCCTGTCTAAGCAGGGGTTGGACTAGAAGGCCTCCAAGGTCCGTTCCAACTTTGTTTTTCTGTTAGACCTATCTGGAGATCAGTGAGAACTCTGGGTAATGTGGTCTCATAACCTACAGAGGTTACCAGATAGAGCGATAATTGTTTAGGCAATATCATACTAGCTTTCTTAAGTTTGAGTAGCAAAACTGTCCTCTTCTACTCTCGGACTACATAATCACTGGTCATGGGGGGGGATCTCATAGTTCAGGAACATCAGAAGCTGCTGGGACTTGTTGAGGAACATCTACAGGCTCTTCCATTATTGTTTCAAGTTCTGGATCTGAATGAGGTCAGTATAAAAAGGCAGAGCCAAGACATAGCAATGAAAAGAATACACACTTTTTATGTTGATTTTTTTCTATGTTGTGTGACTCAGCTGCATAATTGTGATTTTTCCCCCTTTGTTTTTCTCCTTGATGTGTCAGGGTTGTTGTTTTTTTTAATCTAGGTATTGCTATGAAGTCTTGCTCAAACGCACTAACATGCTGTCCTTCACCCATTTGCTGTTCTCCCCCATCTCATCTCCCTCCTAAAAAAAGAATTGGAGAAAGCAAACTTAATTGAAGAGGGGAAGTAAGGATCTAACCAGCACACTGTGTATAAAATCAATTCCAACCAGTAATGAGGTAAGCAGTGGTATCTCTCCACTTCAAGCTGTAATTAAATCAAGAGTTGTGTTTGTCGTGCTATTTTTGAAACTGTCACACACTTCAGAAATCAGAGATGCTACAGCCTAAGATTACTAAATATGAAACAGCAGCGTCAGTATACATCGGCAATAACACCTGGCTGAGTGGATGGTGCTTAAACCCACTGAGATTACTGGTTTGCTCTGCTTTTACACAACAGGGACCAACAACTGAGCTAGTGGAACCTGTCACTATCAGCTGAAATGTCTGTGATGAGCAAAACAATAAAGCCCAGTGGTGACATTCTAGATGTTGATGTACAGTTCCCAGCAATCTTAGACAATGTAGCTAAGACTGAGAATTGGTGGGAGAGGTAAATGGTCTTTTCAACACCATCTTGAGTAACATTTCCCAACGTGGGCAACTTCCAGATATGTAGTCCAATTCCCAGAATTCCCCAGCCAGCATGCTTATTGTTGAGAATTCTGGGAGTTGAAGACCACACATCTGAAATTTGTCCAGGTTGAAAAATGCAATCACAAGGAAAGACCTCAAGGAACTTTTCCTTCCATTGTTACAACTTTGGTGTTGCCAGCACTGATTATGTTACTTAGTTTGGGTAATGAAACATCTGCAAGAAAACCACCCCAGAGAACACCAAGGACCCCTCGTTTCAACCCTGAGCTACAAATATTCTCCTTTATTGGCATTATTACTCCCTCTCTCCTCCCCTTCCTGTTTAGGAAATATGGACACCCAGGTGGTCTTCGCAGTGATGGGAAGATACTCCATTGAAACCAAGACCACCATCAGCAACTATTTCCATCTCTTCGTCAAATCCAGTTGGCTCAAGTCAAAAAGAATTCTCCATTAGCTTGAGATCAATTCAGACACCAAAACCTTCTTCTCCAGAAGAAAAAGGAAAGTCCTTTTTGTCACAACAATGTCACCTTGGCAAAAGTGAGGTCATCAAATTCCTCAGCTACCATCAATACATCCCCATCATCTTCAATGAAACATTGAAATCCAATCTCAGAACAGTAGAGACAGGTTTACTGAAGTTGTTGGTTCAACAATGAATTACTCCAGGGAAAGAAGATAGAGTAAAATAAACACTTCCAAGCCACAAACTGAAAGGCCCAGGGAGTTATTGTCTCATCTCAACACTTGTTCAGATTTCGTAAGTAAACATATTTCACTTGTAAACATTCTTGGTACATCTCAAAGCTTTTAGTTGTTCCCCTGGTGAAGGGTAATATATTTTGAGAGAAGGAAGAGGTCATTTCTGATCCAAAATTGTGCAGGATGCACCAATCACGTTCAGGTGGAACTGGGTATGTCTGGTAAAATATAAAGAAGGAAAAGGGGAGAGATGATTGCAGTGTTCCAAAATTTGAGGGGCTCCTACAAAGATGAGGGAGGATCAAATTATTTTCCAAAACACTAAAAGGCAAGACACGAAACAATAGATGGAAACTAATCAGGGAAAGAAGCAACCTGGAATTAAGGAGAAACTTCCTAACAGCGAGGACAATTAGCCAGTGGAACAGCTTGCCTCCAGAAGTTGTGGGTGCTTCATCACTGGAGGTTTTTAAGAAGAGACTGAACAGCCATTTGTCCAGAAAGGTATAGTGTCTTCTGCTCAGTTAGGGGATGGACTAGAAAACCTCCAAAGCTCCTTCCAACTCTGTTATTCTATTCTGGACAAGAAACAATGGATGGAAACTAATGAAGGAGAGAAGCAACCTAGAACTAAGGAGAAATTTCCTAACAGTGAGAACAATCAACCAATGGAATAGCTTGCCTTCAGAAGTTGTGGGTGCTCCATCATGGGAGGCTTTCTGCCTAGAATCCAATTGTGTTCCTGTTTAAATTTCGAATTTAAATTATTTTAGGAAATAAGGTAGCTTTCTCCTGCTAGCGGCTTTTTTTTACCATTTCTATAACACTTGACAATAAACCTTAATTAAAACTTGGAAGAGTAAGTGGGGGGGAAGCACAAACGCATTATACTTTTTAATGGAAGAATATTTGAATTAAAAAAGAGATTGACATTTTTAATCCGCTCTATAACCGGAAACTACTGGAGACTTTTAATTGCATGCTTTTGTGCTGTTGTGTTGCCAGAGTTGTGTACCAAACTGGGCAAAATACATCAAGTCTCCAGGAGAAATTGATATTTCGATGTAAATATAATCTTGATTAGACTCCCTTTGACTGAATGCATTTTTCATCAAAACCTATTAAATTATTTGATTAATTCCCACTCTCTATTAATATTAATGCTGGCAGAAAACCATAAAAACAGCAATTAAACTCAGGCCTATTAATATGATTAAAATCTATTGAAATGCCACATACCTTGGAATACACTTGGCTAAAATAGAAGTGTTGGAGAACATAATACTTTCATTGATGTAAATCCACGATCGGCTTCAGGATTAAGTGTGTCAGCAGTTGCTAAATCACTGATCCAGAACTTATACATTTAAAATGAATTAGGGGAAACCTTTATCTGCTAATACTAAGGCTAAAACTAACTTACTTGCATAGTAATACAAATCTCCAGCCAGTATTTATAAAGCATCAAAAATGAATGCAGGATAGTCATCACCTCCTTCCCCAAAGGAAGAGGCCAATTTCTTTGTAATGATCCTATATAAAAAACCAAATTTTAATGCTTAAGATAGAGAGGGGGCCCCAACCAAAATAAGTGGAAATATCCATTTTTCCCCTTCTTCTACACATATATTTACCTCTAGTGATGCCCTCTGTTTCTTTTCAGTCTTCATGAAGCAGTCAAGAATAGATGGTTCTTTACATGATTTATTTATTTATTTATTTATTTATTTATATTTAAATTTATATGATATCTAATCCGAGCTCTTCCAGCACGGTATGTAGCTTTTTAAAAATAATAATTATTATTTTTATAATTATATTTCTACTGTCTGTAAGTCACCCAGAATCACCTTATTGGTGAGATGGTGTCAGGTGTAAGCAATCAGAACAACATTAAGGATGACCTCAAGATGAGGATCCAGATTGTTGGGGGCAATATTCTGACTCTGTAAACTGCTTAGAGAGGGCTGTAAAGCACTGTGAAGCGGTATATAAATCTAAGGGCTAGTGCTATTGCTAACTCTGCCCACTGCCTAGAGTTCTATCCTGACTGTCTCAAGGTTGACTCATCCTTCCATCCTTCCAAGGTCAATAAAATGAGGACCCAGATTGTTGGGGGGCAAGATGCTGACTCTGTAAACCGCTTAGAGAGGGCTGTAAAGCACTGTGAAGCGGTATACAAGTCTAAGGGCTATTGCTGTATCATTTTTAAAAATGGGATATTGGAGAGAAGAAGGATCCATTCACTCCTAGATTTTCTCAGCAAGATCTTTTATACTTCTTTTATAATCACAACAATTCTTGAGAGCCTTATCATCTGTCAAACACAATTCAGGGGTTTGTCTCTGTTATCCTTTCCAGGCGGTTGTTTATAAACCATAAATCCCCTGATTGTCCTTTTAATCTGCCAAATTCACCAGGAACCTACAAATGTTTCCTCTGTTGCTTTTCCTCTGCTATCAAGGAACTCAATAATGTGGAAATACGAGTTTTCCTGCTTTACCTGTGTCAAATATTGGTAAACAGAACAGACTGCTATCTTGAATCACAGGTTCTTTCTTCCCGCGGGGCTCTTTCTTATCAGATTTTTTAATTAAGTATAAAGTCAAAAGGAATTGCTCTTTTTGGCATTGCTAAATTGCTATTGTGAACACTAAAAATAATTGTTACAAGCCCGTTCAAAGATTTGTAATCTGCTTATGGTCAGCCCAAGCAGGTCTGGTCTTCATGCAAGGCTAAGATTGTCAGAATACATCAGTAAAGCAGAAGGGAGATTGAACTCTGTCTGTCTGTCTGTCTGTCCATCTGTCCGTCTGTCCGTCTGTCCATCCGTCCATCCGTCCATCTGTCCATCCGTCCATCCGTCCATCCGTCCATCCGTCCAACCATCCATCCATCCATCCATCCATCCATCCATCCATCCATCCATCCATCCATCTATCTATCTATCTATCTATCTATCTATCTATCTATCTATCTATCTATCTATCTATCTATCTACGTATCATCCCATTCCCCTGGATAGTGAACATCAAATTGAAATGCAATTAAAAATACAATCAATACAACAATATACTAGGCAATCAAACAATGAAATATCTGATTCCTGTGATAGACATCAAAACTGAAGAATGCTAATGTTTCAGTTTATGTATTAGTCCAATAAATGAGATAGAAGCAATTTGCTTAAACTGAGAAACAAATATAATATTTAAAAATGCCCAATTTGGGTATTTTAAAGCTGTAAATTTGCAGTCTTAATCTCTCTTTCTCTCTTTGATAATGTCATTTATTACCATTCTGGCTCCACTAAATGGAAGGGGGTGAAAGAAAGTACCAATCACACAGTAAAGTCACAAATAGTTTCATTTTTGAGTTCTGTTTGCTCAATACTAAGAGAATGGAATTAAAATGTGTTCTGCGTTATGATGAAGACCTATTCGAATATACCCAGCTGTCATAAAATCTTACTAATGTCCAATGGAGACTGTGGGCCCACCCACCCTGGAAACCAATGTAGATACGGTACAGGGTTGGACATTTTTCCCTAGTCTGTGATTAAGCTGTGCATTTAACTGGAAATGAAGAAGTATTGGGCAAGAGAGACTCAAAGCTGGAAAATACAGTGAGCCAAATGGCTGCATAGTAGTAGAGAATTAGGAGTTTAAATGAGATTCATTAGTTGCAGATGTTGTTGCAGCATTGGGGCCTGAACTGCCATTGTAGCTTAAAGCTCTAGTGAGAAAATTGTTATGGATATTTCAAGGAAGCATGGGAGATGAACATCTTTCCTTCCTTCCTTCCTTCCTTCCTTCCTTCCTTCCTTCCTTCCTTCCTTCCTTCCTTCCTTCCTTCCTTCCTTCCTTCCTTCCTTCCATCTTCTCCTCTCCTTCCTTTCATCTTTCCTTCCTTTCTCTTCCTTCCTTCCTCCCACCTTCTCCTCCTCTCCTCCTCTCCTTCCTTTCTCTTCCTTCCTTCCTCCCACCTTCTCCTCCTTCCTTCCTTCCTTCCTTCCTTCCTTCCTTCCTTCCTTCCTTCCTTCCTTCCTTCCTTCCTTCCTTCCTTCCTTCCTTCCTTCCTTCCTTAATACAGAGACTATTTAAGTAACATACATCCAGACAACTGCTGCTACACGCCTATCATCTCAGGTGATAGCATCTTCTTGTCTCACTGTTTCCACAGTCCTCAAAGGTTATTGGTGGGGACCGCTGGACTGCTTTTGCCCTTGATCCATCAGAATCTGTTTTGGCAGCCATTGCTATCTCCTTCCCTGATTAGTCCGGTTGCAATTATCAGCATTTATCAGGATGAATAATTAATGCCTTTGCTTGCTTTAATCTACTATTGATTCCTGTCCACCTTTTCAATAATGCATGTGACTCTTTGGCTGATTTGTTTTGTTTTGTTGATTTATTTTCTGAGGCTTCCTTCCCTTCTGAGCAGGTTTGGTACCATCGATGGGACCAAGATGTTTGAATTGGTGAAACTCATCGTTAGAGCCAGCATATACAGTATCTTTAATTTTGGATATGGTTGATTGTGCTGTCAAGTGTATTGATTATTTTAAGGCTTGTATTGATTATTTTATGGTCCGTAGGGACCCCAGAAGCTGCACTTTTCCAGCTTTGGTTGACAAACCTGGACAGAGCAACTATGACCTATGATGACGATCAATTCAACAATGGTATTCTGTTGTACAATTCCAGTGGTGGGATTCAAATAGGTGAACAACCGGTTCTCTGTGTGGATGCCACTTCCAGAAGTCCGTTCTGGGCCTGGGCAACAAAAAATTAGCTACCGGGTCTGCCGAAGTGGTGTGAACCAGCTGAATCCCACCACTGTAGAGTTCCTTTCTGCATAGTGTGAAAGCTACACTTTGTGCAAGAGGAAGACAGCAATAAGGCACACACACACACACACACACATACACAAACTATATTCTCACTATAGATCTATAACTCCAGTGAATAACAAATAGCTGGATTTCATTCCAACTGGGATTCATCTAACCGTGGTTTTGCTGGCAATGGCCTGTTTGAAGCCTTTAAAAACTAGATCTGTGCAACATCAATGTACTTTGATGGATCATTCCACCTCTTCTCAGTTTTCTCCAGCACTTTCCTAGTCCTTAAGAGGTTTCTCCTATGGAAAAGGCTGGTTGGGGAAGACCTGTAAGCAGAGCAACCTGAAGCAATATAACCACTTCCCTTTACTTTGCGTTGTTCCATGGTGAGCTTTGCATTCATGTTGCAATCAAATATGTGCTTGTAAAACTGTATATCTTGTGCTATGTTCTTGGTACATTTGAGCATTCCACATGGCTTCAGTGGATGATAAATTTAAAATTTAGCAGCCTCCCGTTCTTAATAAACGCATTCAAATAACGTTCGAAATGGACATTTCAAATTGACATTTTCTCATACCCCGATTCTGCTGAAGGATGTATATTCAGCTATAGAAATCTGCATTGTCTGTACCAGATGTCTCTTGGTAGATTTAACTTAATTTAGTTTGATTTAATTTTAGTGTAATTTTACAGTTTAGAGGCTGCCTGACTACACAAGACTCTGGGTAGCTTACAACTTTAAAAAGAAGACAAATAGTTTAAAATAGCTAAAGTCACCGATGTCCAAATAAAATAATTCATACCCAATGAAATGAGTTAAGCTAATGAACTATTAGTAATCAATCAGAATAGAGATGGAGGGCACCTTGGAGGTCTTCTAGTCCAACCCCCTGCTCAAGCAGGAGACTCTATATCATTTTTGACATGTGGCTGTCCAGTCTCTTCTTTAAAACCGCCAATGATGAAGCACCCACAACTTCTGAAGTCAAGCTGTCCCACTGGTTGATTGTTCTCACTGTTAGGAAGTTTCTCCTTAATTCCAGGTTGCTTCTCTCCTTGATTAATTTCCATCTGTTGTTTTGTTATCTTGCCTTCGGGTGGTTTGGAAAATAAATTGACCCCCTCTTCCTTGTGAAATACTGCTATCATGTCCCCCCTAGTCCTTCTTTTCTCTAGACTGCCATAGCCAGTTCCTGCAAACATTCTTCATATGTTTTTGTTTCCAGATCTTTAATCATCCTAGTTGCTCTTCTCTGCACTTTTTCTAAACTCTCAACAACTTTTTTGTAATGTGGCAACCAAAACCAGATGCAATATTCCAGGTGTGATCCTACTAAGGATTTATAAGGTGGTACTAATTCTTCACGTGATTTTGATTCTATGCCTCTGTTTATACAACCAAGGATTATATTAGCTAATCTTCCATAATAACACTACTCTTAACATAGAAAAAATCCATTCTTAGTTCTAACATCCTATCCATTTTCTCCAGTAAAAGGCTATAATCAAACAAGTATAGTTTTATATGATTAGAGCAGGGGGATAAAGAAGAAAGATGGGGGGAAAATATAAAAATCTCAGTTGACAATGTATAGTAATACTTTTATTTTCTGAATGACTCTAGAGAGGGCAATTTAATCTAGAGCTCAATTGAAAAATTAGCAATGCTTCTTCTGAGTTGCCTTTTTAACGTGACAGAGAGTAGGATAAGTGCCACATTTTAATGTAAATTACTGAGATTAGATCCTTATCAATTTAATCATTTGAAGCCTTGTCATTTCCATCACAGTATCTATGAAGTGATTTAAAGTCAGGTGGGAGAGGAACATGTTCCAAGGTGTAGGGATGACTTTTTCTGAATATTCATTAATTGATTCCAGCAGATTTTTTTTAACCGCTCATTTTCATCAGAAAGATGTCAAAAGCTGACAAATATTGCAAAACAGTCATCGTGGATATTAAATCTTGGATTGGCCAGGAAAGACTAGTCTTTCCACCTGGGCGACATCATCGGCTGAATCTCAACTTTTCATGTATAATATTAGCTCTATTATTGAATAATGGACTTTTCTGTACAGGGATATCTAACCTAGAATCCAGCAGTTTTATCGGACCATCAGGACTGTGGAGTCCTTGGTGTTTTTTGAGCTTGATGGTTTTTTTTGCAGACGTTTATGGAAATTCTCAATTAACCAGGTCGTGGTTGTCCCAAAGGTGCTTTTTCCAAAAGGCAACTGGACTTTCTTAGTTTTTTTCTTTGAAAATGTTTTGCTTCTCATCCAAGAAGCTTCCTCAGTTCTGAAAGACAACAGAAGAAGCTTCTGGGATGAGAAGGGAAACGTCTTCAAGAAAAAGCAAAGTTCAGTTGCCTTTTGAAAATGTATCTTTGGGTTTTCAAAGAAAAAAACAACAAGAAAAACCATTTGTCATTTAGAAAAAGCAACTATGGGACATTTTCTTGCAGATGTTTCATTATCAAACTAGGTAACATCATCAGCAGTAATGATGTTGCCTAGTTGGGTGAGGAAACCTCTGCAAGAAAACCACCAACTCAAAGAGGACCTGAGCATTCCCTTAGGAGTTTAATCCTGAGCTGCAAATATTCTCTTCTACCCCGCCTTTAACAACAATAATGGACTCTCACTTGCTGAAAGTTTTCAAATGGGGGATCAATCGATCCCTATCCCTGGTGAGGACATGTGGGGATTTCACTGGAGGATTCACAAGGTCCCTTTCATCTCTTCCATTCCATGATTTGATAGACAATCATCTTTATTTGATAATACCCCATGTCTAGCTAGATTTTCATGACTAAGTCATAGTTTTGGGCCCTATACAAGAGTTGGCATTTCCTAACCACTTCTGCTGGTCATATTTCATTCAAAGTTTGATAGTCTTTCTTCCTTGGTGCCAAGCAGGTTGGCCACTATAAAACTGCATGAATGTTTGCTTGGAAAGAAAGCCCACAGGTTGTGTTGCACATAACAATAACCATCATATCCAGCCTAAAGAACCTTGGTAAAGAGTCTCTCTTCTTGTGAATGGTCCCATCCCAGCTTATTACAAAGATACCATCATTGTATGTGGAAGAAATCCTTTCCTACTACAAATCCTTCTGCAGTAGAGTGAAAACTAATACAAATTGACACTCAGGCTTTTTGCAAAGAGAACACAACCACTTTCAGACACTAGCCCAGCACTCAACAAGAGAAAAAGTGATGGCTTTTTACTTGTGGCTTTGTGGTTTTCAGATTTAAGAGAGCAGGCAATAAAAGGCTATTGTCGATGTCAGCGGAGCAAAACCAGGCAAATATTTCATATCAATAGTTCCCTTAGCAGGTCGGTTCAAAATGACATCATCCCTTTCTCCTCCACCAATTTGTTTCTTAAATTTCTTCCAAGCAAATGTATAATCAGGAGTTGTATTCTTTTCACATCCTTGAGATGGAATTAATGGACACTGAAATGAGGGCTTTGCACATCTGTTCTTCTATCAACTAGTCGGAGAGTTCTGTTCAGACTCTTCAAGGCAATACTTCTTCAGAAACATTGATATAACTTCCTAGATGCAAAATTTCTCTTTCAGGGGTTGGATAAGCACGTCTGGATCCCCTTTGGAGCCATCAAAGAGATTAGGGAGCCTTTAGACACAGGAATACACAGATTGGAAAGTTTAAGTGAAAATAATACCACAACACGTGCCCAGTTCCATAAGATTTGTGGTTTTCATTTGCGTCTAATTTAAAAAAGAAACCAAGACTACAGATCAATGATTTCTATTGGGAACTAAAGATCCCAAGCAGGCACATAATTTCTCATCATCCGTTTCAGTTAAGCAAAGCTCTTCCAAAGTCAACCATTATTTGGAAAACTGGATAGGGCTGATGGGGAGCCTAACCACAGTGTGAACCAGACCTTCGAGAATGTTGAGTTTGGCTTACGATGGGTATGAATTTCCATACTGGGAAAAGTTCACGTGATAAATTCTCCACCATCTGAACTCAATTCCTTAAGACGAGCCATTTAAAATAGGAAGAACCTCATTCAAATTTCACAGGCCTTTCCTAAATTCAGAAATGCTTTTACTTGTGAAGGTGAAACCTATCATATTAAAATGCAATCAATACAGTATTGATATCGATAGAAAATAATATTTTAGATTAGAGTTGAACTGTGGAGTCCTGGGTGCTCTCTGAGCTTGGTGGTTTTCTTGCAGACGTTTCATTACCCAATTAGGTAACATCATCAGTGCTAGAAGGGAGTGGGGCTTGTAGAGAGATAACATTGGGAGGAGGAGGAGGAGGAGGAGGAGGAGGAGGGGGAGAGTGATGATTATGGNACCAAGATGTTTGAATTGGTGAAACTCATCGTTAGAGCCAGCATATACAGTATCTTTAATTTTGGATATGGTTGATTGTGCTGTCAAGTGTATTGATTATTTTAAGGCTTGTATTGATTATTTTATGGTCCGTAGGGACCCCAGAAGCTGCACTTTTCCAGCTTTGGTTGACAAACCTGGACAGAGCAACTATGACCTACGATGACGATCAATTCAACAATGGTATTCTGTTGTAGAGTTCCAGTGATGGGATTCAAATAGGTGAACAACCGGTTCTCTGTGTGGATGCCACTTCCAGAAGTCCGTTCTGGGCCTAGGCAACAAAAAATTAGCTACCGGGTCTGCCGAAGTGGTGCGAACCAGGTGAATCCCACCACTGTAGAGTTCCTTTCTGCATAATGTGAAAGCCACATTATGCAAAAGGAAGACAGCAATAAGGCACACACACACACACACACACACACACAAACTATATTCTCACTATAGATCTATAACTCCAGTGAATAACAAATAGCTGGATTTCATTCCAACTGGGATTCATCTAACCGTGGTTTTGCTGGCAATGGCCTGTTTGAAGCCTTCAAAAACTAGATCTGTGCAACATCGGTGTACTTTGATGGATCATTCCACCTCTTCTCAGTTTTCTCCAGCACTTTCCTAGTCCTTAAGAGGTTTCTCCTATGGAAAAGGCTGGTTGGAGAAGACTTGGAAACAGAACAACCTGAAGCAATATAACCACGGTGAGGTTTGCATTCATGTTGCAATCAAATATGTGCTTGTAAAACTGTATATCTTGTGCTATGTTCTTGGTACATTTGAGCATTCCACATGGCTTCAGTGGATGATAAATTTAAAATTTAGCAGCCTCCAGTTCTTAATAAACGCATTCAAATAACGTTCAAAATGGACATTTCAAATGGACATTTTCTCATACCCCGATTCTGCTGAAGGATGTATATTCAGCTATAGAAATCTGCATTGTCTGTACCAGATGTCTCTTGGTAGATTTAACTTAATTTAGTTTGATTTAATTTTAGTGTAATTTTACAGTTTAGAGGCTGCCTGACTACACAAGACTCTGGGTAGCTTACAACTTTAAAAAGAAGACAAATCGTTTAAAATAGCTAAAGTCACCGATGTCCAAATAAAATAATTCATACCCAATGAAATGAGTTAAGCTAATGAACTATTAGTAATCAATCAGAATAGAGATGGAGGGCACCTTGGAGGTCTTCTAGTCCAACCCCCTGCTCAAGCAGGAGACTCTATATCATTTTTGACATGTGGCTGTCCAGTCTCTTCTTTAAAACCGCCAATGATGAAGCACCCACAACTTCTGAAGTCAAGCTGTCCCACTGGTTGATTGTTCTCACTGCTAAGAAGTTTCTCCTTAATTCCAGGTTGCTTCTCTCCTTGATTAATTTCCATCTGTTGTTTTGTTATCTTGACTTCAGGTGGTTTGGAAAATAAATTGACCCCCTCTTCCTTGTGAAATACTGCTATCATGTCCCCCCTAGTCCTTCTTTTCTTTAGACTGCCATAGCCAGTTCCTGCAAACATTCTTCATATGTTTTTGTTTCCAGATCTTTAATCATCCTAGTTGCTCTTCTCTGCACTTTTTCTAAACTCTCAACAACTTTTTTGTAATGTGGCAACCAAAACCAGATGCAATATTCCAGGTGTGATCCTACTAAGGATTTATAAGGTGGTACTAATTCTTCACGTGATTTTGATTCTATGCCTCTGTTTATACAACCAAGGATTATATTAGCTAATCTTCCATAATAACACTACTCTTAACATAGAAAAAATCCATTCTTAGTTCTAACATCCTATCCATTTTCTCCAGTAAAAGGCTATAATCAAACAAGTATAGTTTTATATGATTAGAGCAGGGGGATAAAGAAGAAAGATGGGGGAAAAATATAAAAATCTCAGTTGACAATGTATAGTAATACTTTTATTTTCTGAATGACTCTAGAGAGGGCAATTTAATCTAGAGCTCAATTGAAAAATTAGCAATGCTTCTTCTGAGTTGCCTTTTTAACGTGACAGAGAGTAGGATAAGTGCCACATTTTAATGTAAATTACTGAGATTAGATCCTTATCAATTTAATCATTTGAAGCCTTGTCATTTCCATCACAGTATCTATGAAGTGATTTAAAGTCAGGTGGGAGAGGAACATGTTCCAAGGTGTAGGGATGACTTTTTCTGAATATTCATTAATTGATTCCAGCAGATTTTTTTTAACTGCTCATTTTCATCAGAAAGATGTCAAAAGCTGACAAATATTGCAAAACAGTCATCGTGGATATTAAATCTTGGATTGGCCAGGAAGGACTAGTCTTTCCACCTGGGCCACATCATCGGCTGAATCTCAACTTTTCATGTATAATATTAGCTCTATTATTGAATAATGGACTTTTCTGTACAGGGATATCTAACCTAGAATCCAGCAGTTTTATCGGACCATCAGGACTGTGGAGTCCTTGGTGTTTTTTGAGCTTGATGGTTTTTTTGCAGACATCTATGGAAATTCTCAATTAACCAGGTCGTGGTTGTCCCAAAGGTGCTTTTTCCAAAAGGCAACTGGACTTTCTTAGTTTTTTTCTTTGAAAATGTTTTGCTTCTCATCCAAGAAGCTTCCTCAGTTCTGAAAGACAACAGAAGAAGCTTCTGGGATGAGAAGGGAAACGTCTTCAAGAAAAAGCAAAGTTCAGTTGCCTTTTGAAAATGTATCTTTGGGTTTTCAAAGAAAAAAACAACAAGAAAAACCATTTGTCATTTAGAAAAAGCAACTATGGGACATTTTCTTGCAGATGTTTCATTATCAAACTAGGTAACATCATCAGCAGTAATGATGTTGCCTAGTTGGGTGAGGAAACCTCTGCAAGAAAATCACCAAGCTCAGAGAGGACCTGAGCATTCCCTCAGAAGTTTAATCCTGACCTGCAAATATTCTCTTCTATCCCGCCTTTAACAACAATAATGGACTCTCACTTGCTGAAAGTTTTCAAATGGGGGATCAATCGATCCCTATCCCTGGTGAGGACATGTGGGGATTTCACTGGAGGATTCACAAGGTCCCTTTCATCTCTTCCATTCCATGATTTGATAGACAATCATCTTTATTTGATAATACCCCATGTCTAGCTAGATTTTCATGACTAAGTCATAGTTTTGGGCCCTATACAAGAGTTGGCATTTCCTAACCACTTCTGCTGGTCATATTTCATTCAAAGTTTGATAGTCTTTCTTCCTTGGTGCCAAGCAGGTTGGCCACTATAAAACTGCACGAATGTTTGCTTGGAAAGAAAGCCCACAGGTTGTGTTGCACATAACAATAACCATCATATCCAGCCTAAAGAACCTTGGTAAAGAGTCTCTCTTCTTGTGAATGGTCCCATCCCAGCTTATTACAAAGATACCATCATTGTATGTGGAAGAAATCCTTTCCTACTACAAATCCTTCTGCAGTAGAGTGAAAACTAATACAAATTGACACTCAGGCTTTTTGCAAAGAGAACACAACCACTTTCAGACACTAGCCCAGCACTCAACAAGAGAGGAAGTGATGGCTTTTTACTTGTGGCTTTGTGGTTTTCAGATTTAAGAGAGCAGGCAATAAAAGGCTATTGTCGATGTGAGCGGAGCAAAACCAAGCAAATATTTCATATCAATAGTTCCCTTAGCAGGTCGGTTCAAAATGACATCATCCCTTTCTCCTCCACCAATTTGTTTCTTAAATTTCTTCCAAGCAAATGTATAATCAGGAGTTGTATGCTTTTCACATCCTTGAGATGGAATTAATGGACACTGAAACGAGGGCTTTGCACATCTGTTCTTCTATCAACTAGTCGGAGAGTTCTGTTCAGACTCTTCAAGGCAATACTTCTTCAGAAACATTGATATAACTTCCTAGATGCAAAATTTCTCTTTCAGGGGTTGGATAAGCATGTCTGGATCCCCTTTGGAGCCATCAAAGAGATTAGGGAGCCTTTAGACACAGGAATACACAGATTGGAAAGTTTAAATGAAAATAACACCACAACACGTGCCCAGTTCCATAAAATTTGTGGTTTTCATTTGCGTCTAATTTAAAAAAGAAACCAAGACTACAGATCAATGATTTCTATTGGGAACTAAAGATCCCAAGCAGGCACATAATTTCTCATCATCCGTTTCAGTTAAGCAAAGCTCTTCCAAAGTCAACCATTATTTGGAAAACTGGATAGGCGGAGAAATTAGTAGAAACTAAGGCTGATGGGGAGCCTAACCACAGTGTGAACCAGACCTACGAGAATGTTGAGTTTGGCTTACGATGGGTATGAATTTCCATACTGGGAAAAGTTCAGGTGATAAATTCTCCACCATCTGAACTCAATTCCTTAAGACGAGCCATTTAAAATAGGCAGAACCTCATTCAAATTTCACAGGCCTTTCCTAAATTCAGAAATGCTTTTACTTGTGAAGGTGAAACCTATCATATTAAAATGCAATCAATACAGTATTGATATTGATAGAAAATAATATTTTAGATTAGAGTTGAACTGTGGAGTCCTGGGTGCTCTCTGAGCTTGGTGGTTTTCTTGCAGACGTTTCATTACCCAATTAGGTAACATCATCAGTGCTAGAAGGGAGTGGGGCTTGTAGAGAGATAACATTGGGAGGAGGAGGAGGAGGAGGAGGAGGAGGAGGGGGAGAGTGATGATTATGGGGTCCTTGGTGCCCTCTGAGCTTGGTGGCTTTCTTGCAGATGTTTCATTACCCAACTAGGTAACATCATCAGTGCTAGTGATGTTACTGTCACTACAATATTGTCAACTACGGCACTGAAGATGTTACCTAATTGAGTAATGAAATATCTGCAAGGAAACCATCAAGTTCAGAGAGCACCAAGGACCCCACAGTATTGATATCACTTTCTCTCCATTCCCAGGAATTAAATATATTAGAGGAGGCATCAGGAGTTCTAATTTAGAGAGAATGTCTGCCTTAGGCACAAATACAAACACAAATAGAAATACACACTCAAGCACTTCGGAGGAAAAGAAGGGTTTTTGCCTAGTGTTATGTTTTCCTCGTTCTCAAATTATTTCATTTCTACAGAATTTCAGGACTTCAAATCAATTTCCCCAGTAGAACAAAAAAAAAATCATATAAACCATAATAGACTATTTTAATTAAATCAACTAAAATTTAAACAGCCTATCAAAATAAAGTATCGTACAGTATAAAATACCAAAGATCCCACAAAATTAAAGCCAGCAGATGAATAATGAATCTGTGCTGAACACGTGGCTTTGCCCACACGTGGTTGTTTTTTTTTTTATCCTTATGAAAAGAATGGGATATTTTATTCGTAATGCAAATTAATCTGAAGCTGATGTTAACTTAAATGAAGCATAACAAATTCCAGCCTTCTCAACCGACAGCTCTATACTTAACCGATATTTCACAGTTTTGGACGCTGCAAGGACTTCTAATTGGAAAATTATCCATTCTGGTCTGATCCAGTATTATTTAATCAAGCCCTTAGCCATCATGGCTTGCTTATTTAACACTGTTTCTGGTCTCTTTAGTATCATTGAGATTATTACTGTAATTGTTAATATTGCCATTCTCAACACCACAAATTACTGTTTCTTTTGCAGCCATGGCAAGTTCACAAAATATTTTTTTTGTGACATGAAAAGGCTTTTTCTGTTCCAGTTCCTCCGCAATACCTCAGCTAACTTCTCCTTTTTCTTGACGGTTGAGCATCATTTCATTGTTTTGAGTTGCAACCAACCTTGAGTGATATTTCCTAAGTTTGCTTTAGGAACCTGAAGCATTTTGTAGAATTAAAAGATGATGCTTGAGCCTAGCCAACTTAATTTCCTTAATTTCTCCCTCACCCCAGTTCAATCGCTTTTAAAGAATCTATTTAACAATTAGATCAGGTTGGAAAGGAAGCTTGGTGAATAACCAGGAAGGTATCTATGGGTCACCTCTATGGATACCCCATGGGCCAACTCTGCCCTGCATTGCCTTCAACTTCTCTTATTTGTCTGCCCTGCAAGGGTTTTTTCTTCTCCTTCTAAACTCAGTGATATCACCGCAGAGTTTCATTATTGGAAGAATTCCATAGCCATGTTTTGATTATTCTTTTGAGGATGAAGCTTAGTGATGGGATGTGGGCATGACAAAAGACAGTTGAAGTTTAACACATGTGTAAAGAACAAAACTGACGAAGATCAGATCTCTCTCTCTCTCTCTCTCTCTCTCTCTCTCTCTCTCTCTCTCTCTCTCTCTCTCTCTCTCTCTCTCTCTCTCTCTCTCTCTCTCCCTACGTCTCTACCTCTCTACCTAACTCTCTACCTCTCTCTCTCTCTCTATTTCTCTATCTATCTATCTATCTATCTATCTATCTATCTATCTATCTATCTATCTATCTATCTATCTATCTATCTATCTATCTATCTACTTCTCTATCTATCTATCTATCTATCTATCTATCTATCTATCTATCTATCTATCTATCTATCTATCTATCTATCTATCTTTATCACACACACACACATATACACATCTACCAACATAGACAGATTGCCATTTGCAAAACATAATTTCAGGTTGCATTAGAAGTTTCTTCGATAAGGAAGGCCCAAATAACCTCTTCCATAAACAGCGTGATCATTTCATCAATAGAGAAACAGACTAACCATGTTTTACAAATGTCACAGCGTTTTTTAGCAGAGCACTGGACAATTATAGCAGTAGACAGAGAAAATAATTAAAAAAACCAATGATAGCTGATCCATCTTTTTTGGAATACCAAAAGCAGGGGGGAAAATCCCTACATTTATTGAAAGTGAGGTAAAGAAAACCTTTATTCCCAGTTGCGCACTCCTTCGGTTATAATTCATGCTCCCAGTAGCTTCCAGACATGTGCTGATGAGAGACTCTGTAGAAAAACACCAGGTGTGCGATAAGTAAGTTATGAAAACAAGAATAAATGTGGAAGGGGAAAAGAACAATACAACAAAAAGGATGTAAATCTCCAGTTTCCCCAAGGAATCATTAGTGTGTATTCCAGGATATGATATCGCCAAACACAATATATATGTGTGTTGAAAAGCTAAACTTTGAAACCCATTGAAATGGATCAGCAACTGCTTGTCAGAAGGTTGCAAAACACCATGACATAAGCCCCGGGGACACTGCGACCGTCATAAATATGAACCAATTGCCAAGCATCCAAATTTGGTCACATGACCATGGGGATGTAAGTGTGGAAAAAGGTAGTAAGTCACTTTTTTCAGTGCCATTGTAACTTCAAACGGTCACTAAATGAACTATTGTTAGTCAAGGACTACCTGCAGAGCTCTTACACACCAACCGTCTAAACAGGATCATCTCCATGGATTCCATTTTTTTTTAAATAGCATCTTCATCCCCGCTAGTAGTGCCAAACAATAACTTGGAAAGGTTGCTATTTTACAGAGAAGGGTCTCATGGAGGTTCTGAAACATCTGGAAAAAGTCTGGTAGCTGATTTTTTGTTGTTGAATGGACTTCCAGAAGCGGCATCCACACAGAGAACCGGTTGTTCACATATTTGAATCCCACCACTGCCAAGGACCATATTTGCAGAGCAGATTACATCTGCCACCAACCACTCTGGAGTTTGCCTTCCTTCTTCCCATCAGATTTCTTGTCTATTAAAAGAAAGGGAGAGAGGGATAGCCCAGGTACTTAAAAGATAAAGTGATCACAGTGCCTTGGTTGACATGCTTTAAATTTAGAGGAATTTTTTTTTATCACGTCTTGTTATGTCTTGCCATTTCTACAGCGAGGGTTTATCAGCTTTTCAGCTGAAATCTCTCTTTTCTCTAACACCTAAATAAGCAGGGCTACAGAGAGCGCTTTCCACCTTGGCATTAAAGATGCGCGTCATTAACAGCCAGTTAGTAAATCCAGCTTTTCACCACAGGTAAGCCATGCAACATCTCTAGCCCTGTTTTTGCATATTATGTTCATCACTGAGTCAGCCAGATGTTCAGACTGAATTTAGCACTTTTTCCCACCTATCGAGTTCTTCTCAAGGACCTGGGATAGGCAGATGTGGATGTTTGATGGCCTTACAGATATCGTCGCAGGATGTCAGCTGCTCCAAGCAAAGCTGCCTTTCGCAATTGACCGATGCTGATTCTGTCAATGCCAATGAAAAAACAACCAACAATCAATTGCAAAAGGCAGTTTTGCTAAGAACGGCTGACATCCTGAGACGACACCTTTAACACTATCAAATATTGAATATTGTTATCAAATATTACTACCAAATGTATCTGCCACCCATTTCGTGATATTCGAGGCATATCGAATTGCCCAATGCAGTTTGGATGTTAATTCCTATTTTTTGGTGGCAGCCTGGTGGTCTGCTAACCCCACCACCACCATCATCACATCCTCAATTAAGGCCAGAATGGAGATGTACTTGGGGCTGCCAGGATGGACCAGGCTCAGGTTGCCTTGTATGCTGACTGCTCATTCAGCAGCTGTTCAAAGTTATGATGGTACTGAATGGGGTGAACTCCCATTACTTGCCCCAATTCCTGTTCACCTAGCAGTTCGAAAGCATGCAAATGCAAGTAGATAAACAGGTACCACTTTGGTGAGAAGTAACAGTGTTCTGTGCACTTTTGGCATATATCCATGCTGGCCAGATGATCATGGAAAATGTCTTTGGACAATGGTGGCTTCGTCAGGCAAGAAACGGAGAGGAGCACCACACCCTAGAGTCAGACAGAACTGGACAGGGAAACTTTTGCCTTTATCTTACTTAACATGCATTTCCCAAAAGTAAAGATGGAATAATATTTGCCCATCAGGACCATTGCTCTACAAAAAATACAATTTACCAAATAGGATCACTGCAATTCTTTTTCCCCTCTGCTTTTTTAGGGAGGGGATACCTCCAATAGCTTTGTGTATCAACTCCGGGGAGATCAAACGCTGAGTCAACTGAGCTGGGATTCTAATAAAGGCCTTGATCGAATCATTTAAATTGTCAACTTCTCCTGCGCAGTGGTAATAGAATAAAAAAAGCAATAGGGTGGTGCATTGCTAAAGTAGGGTTCATTGCTAAGAAATCATCAAGCTCTGCAATCTATTTATAGGGATTCCTGGGCTGACAAATGGCAGGAAGCCATCTATGAAGATGAATTATGGAAACTGTATACATCAACAACATCTTACCAGTATTTTCTGTTGGATGGGGAAGAGAGAGAGAAGTAAGAGCTTCTTATGTCTAGCAAGGAGAGAAGGATGAGTCAATTTCAGCAAAAGCACTATGTCTATATATGTGCTAACAAAAGGGGAAATGGATTAAGATGAAAAAGAAAGACAAATTAGATCCGGGATGGATCTTCTCCTTTGCAGAATTCAGTCCCAGGTGGTTAAAAAAACATGCATTCAGTTGTCTGTTTCCCCAGACTTCTACTTTCAGTGAATTCCATAGAAAGACATTAGGAAGGAGTGTTTTCCATACAACTTTTTCAGAATCAGAAACAAAAGATTTAAAGTTATCTAAAAGAATATTAGCAGTAACCCCCTCTACCATCTCCAACAAGGAGAAGGAAGGAAGGAAGGAAGGAAGGAAGGAAGGAGAAAGAAAGAAAGAAGAAAGAAAGAAAGAAAGAAAGAAAGAAAGAAAGAAAGAAAGAAAGAAAGAAAGAAAGAAAGAAAGAAAGAAAGAAAGAAAGAAAAAGCAGCCAGAGAAATTAGACATTCTAAAACACTCTGATAATTACATGGAAAACTGAAGCCTGAAGATATTGAAAAAGTCTTCGGTCTGCAGTTATAGCTACATAGAACAAATGGAATGTCTATTCTTTATTATCTTGGAGGTTGTTAACTTCATGAATGAAAGACCAAGCAAAGATATCTAACATGGATCACCACCTTCTTTTTAAAAACAATTTTCTTCCCTTCTCTTTTCTTGTACCTGTCATGAGGATCAAACAGATTTTTGATAGCCTAACTGACCTCTGAAATATCACCGTGTATTTTCTTTCAGCACGGACTTGTCTTGCCTACAACACTTGTTTCTTCCTTTTCATTGTGCTGTAGTTTTGATACTCTCCTGAAAATAACATCCTTCAAACATTTCCTGAACAGAGTAAAGAGAGAGAGAGAGAGAGAGAGAGAGAGAGAGAGAGAGAGAGAGAGAGAGAGAGAGAGAGAGGTGTCTTAATTTCCCTTGGCTAAATTGAAAATAAGGATTTTCATTATTTAAAACCTGAAGGATTAATTGCCTGTTTGAATGATCAGGTACGATGGCTGGAAGGGTGTAGCTCCTCCATTGATCCAAACCCTTCGTTCAATTCAACATATTAAGTTGGCTCAAACTGTTGATTTGATTGGAAAAGTCCATTTGATTTACATTTGAAGGGGAGCATTTGAATTAAAAGCACCAATTCAATTAATCAAAAAGCGTGTGTGTGTGTGTGAGAGAGAGAGAGAGAGCGCACACGCATGCACTAATGGCAATCAAATCCCTAAATTGACTCAAAGGCATCTAATTAGATTCAACTCATTGAATTGATTTAATGGATTCCCTTTGAAGATTTGGACCCTTTGGCACATCTATTATTATTTTTTTCCTCCCTAAAATTGTTGTCTCAAACTGCCAATTGGCATTTTAGAAGAATATATCTGTTACACACAGATGCACAATCTGGAATGCACAACAGTTGGTGAAGATTTCACACACACACACTCACTTTCTTTTCCATTTCATCTTCCTTCTTATTACATTATTTCAACCACCCATTACGGTGAATGTTCAGGAATTTTGTCAGCAGCTGCCCCTCTCTAGCTCCTTCTGGAACCAGATCACAAGTAATATGACACATTTTGAAGCAGTGTGTCATTGTGCTTCTATTTAGTTCTGGGCAAAGCTTTATGCGGAACGTGACAATTTAACTCCTGTTTGCATCAACCAAATACTTTCACCGTAATGTAAATCATATTACAGTGTTGATTCCACTCTCAGCATCTGAGAGGGAATTGCGTAAAATTTTATACCTCTTTTGGCTATGCATCCATCCATCTGTGGTGAGCATCTCAACATTGCCTGGATGCTGTTTATTTGATTTACGAGGCTTTGGCATTTGGAATTAGTGACCCCAAAATAATAGTTAGAAGGACATGGATTTGTACTATCTGACCAGCTGAACACAAGTAAAATGATATATGTCCTTCCCCAAACAGTATAGGATTCCCCATGGTTGGAGGTGACCCCTTATTAGCGATGGTTTCATAGATTACTGCAGGGAATTGGATAATAACATTCCGAAACACTAAAAATATCCTGGCTCAAGATATGAACTGGAACTGATTTACCCATTTCTTATTCTGATGCAGATTTTGGTCCAAAATAAATCGTATCTTTCCCCCTTCCCTTAGCTTAATTGAAAAAGCAGAGAGGGGGAACGCATGTCCAACTATTTGAAATTTTGAAAAGTCAGGAGAAGGGCAGAGTCAAGAGAGGAATCAGCCTGGAGTCCTTACATTCCTACAAATGGTCTAAAGCAAACCCTTCTTGAATTCCATTGACTTATCTAGTACCAGTTTAATGCTGACCATTAGTTGACTAGATTATTGTGTATAGGCATGAGCAATAGATCAGCTTAAGTGGAACTCAACATGTGGTCCTGATTCTTCACTCCTGACAGTCTTAAGGTCATCAAGAGAGTTGGGGGCCTGGAATTTGAGATGGGGCTGAACCCTGGATCCTGCAGAAAGTTTTCATAGCTTTTGCTTTCCCAGCACAAACGTAAAATGTTTAATTGGATTCTAAACTGGCCAGTGAAAGTTAATAAATAATATATATCCACCTTTGTCTGGTACAAGAAAACAAAGGAATGATTATCTTAGTAACCTTCTGAAGTTTTCTTGTGTCAAGAATAATGTATGAAAAAGGCAAAAAAAAGGAGGGGAATGTCAACAGGTGGATCATATCGGTGGAACTGGGAATTAATTTTGTAGGCTTTCCAGCCTGATATGCGTAGAAATAAATCTAAGAGAAGGCATCGGGACTTCATTCTAAGTAAATAAGATTTGGTTTGTAGACCTCCAAGCAAATACCAGAATTCAGCTCCATCACTGACAAAATCTCAGACAATGGGTGTCACACTTTTCTGATAGCCATGAGGGTTGTGTCAACGCTGCAAATACTGTATATTCTTGCTTTGACAATATGCAGAACTGTCTGGTATTTTTATAGTTAAACCAGGCAACAGGGAAAAGGGAGGAGAATAAGGATAGCCCAAACCGGAAGTAAATCACATCTTCCAAGTTAATTGGAAGATGTGATTTACTTCCGGTTTGGGCTATCCTTATTCTCCTCCCTTTTCCCTGTTGCCTGGTTGTTTTTGTTGCAATTATTATTATTAAGGAGCCATGGTGGTCAGTGTTTGGAATGCAGTATTGCAGGCTAATTCTGCCCATTGCCTGGAGTTCGATCCTGACCGGCTCAAGGTTGACTCAGCCTTCCATCCTTCCAAGGTTGGTAAAATGAGGACCCAGATGTTTGGGGGCAAGATGCTGACTCTGTAAACCGATTAGAGAGGGCTGTAAAGTACTGTGAAGTGGTCTATAAGTCTAAGTGCTAGTGCTATTGCTAACTCTGCCCACTGCCTGGAGTTCGATCCTGACCGGCTCAAGGTTGACTCGGCCTTTCTTCTTTCCGAGGTCGGTAAAATGAGGACCTAAATTGTTGGGGGCAATATGCTGACTCTGTAAACCGATTAGAGAGGGCTGTAAAACACTGTGAAGCGGTATATGAGTCTAATGCTACTGCTATTGCAATTCTTTCTATTTTCTACTGCTTTTCGTCCACAATCACAATACTTCCTGCTGGCCAAGGACACCCTGGGAAACATGCCAGCGTTCTGCAGACTGAAATTTAGCATTCTACGACTGCTTCTGTATCTGTTTTCAATGTACAGGCATTTTAGTAAATGTAAATCTAAGAGGGCTAGCTAGGAATTTTTATTATTATTATTAATATTATTTTGCAAGGAAAAGGCTCTTGCAACCAGGTGTGATTTGAAGCTGACTCAGCTGATGAAAAAAAAAAATATTTGGAAGAAGGTGGGGGAAATTCTATGCATCTGAAGAGGCCCTGGAGAAATCTGAACTCTCAGAATGATAAATTATAAGTATCCCTCAGGCTTGTTCGGTTTCTGCCATAAGCAAAACTCTCTCTTCCTTCTCCTACATTGTGAAGAACTAAAATTATCCCTTTGAGCTATACGCCTCTTCTGTTCTTGCAGACTTCTTTGGCGATGTAAGAATGTTAGCAAAGGTGTTGCTGGATTGGGCTAAAAGACACTCGGGTCCAGCATCTTCCTCAATGCGATGGCCATGAAGATGCGATAGAACAGTGGTGGCGAACCTATGGCACGCGTGCCAGAGGCGGCACTCAGAGCCCTCTCTGTGGGCACGCATGCTGTTGCCCTAGCAGAGTCCGCCAGAGTAGCGAGGTGGCGTTTGGAAGCAACAGGGCAGGAAGTGAGCAACCAAGCGGCGTTGGCCCCCCGGGAATGCCCCAGAGATGGCGAGGGACTGGCCCCGGCCACTCTCACCCATTCTGCCGTGACCACTGCAGCCACGCCCACCCAGTGGGCCACTCCCCCCGCCTCCCCTGAGGACACCACAATGCTTATGCAGCCCTGGCACTTTGCGATAAATAAGTGGGTTTTGGATTGCAGTTTGGGCACTCGGTCTCTAAAAGGTTCGCCATCACTGCGATAGAAAGTCTAAAACTAGGATGAAAAAAAAAACCCATCTCTGACTCTTCTTCTCTAATAAGAGATATTTAGAAGGATAGTTCTTGTGACTATTTATGAAGCATGGATTTCAGCCAACTTTTAAACAAAAAGCAGTCCAATATTCAGATATTTTGGAAATCTCTCCGTTGTTGTCATGGTCTTCTCTGTATCTTTGAAAAATAACATCTCAGTTTCCACTCCTAGAAAAGCAGAAATGGGGAATATCTGTCATCCCAGTTATGTTGATAAGGACACAAGTTGCTCTGATATAGAGCATGTCCATAACTGATGCTGTGCCTAGAACTGTCCTCCCCTTCCTCTTCCATCATCACCATCATCATCTTCTTCTTCATCATCACCACCATCATCACCATCATCTGCTGGTCACTATCAGTAACAATGATAAGGATCTGGAGGCTAAACTGTACAATAAATGGTTAAAGGAATGGGTATATCTAGTCTAACAAAGAGGAGAACCAGGGTGTCTTCCAGGATTTGAGGGGCTACCACAAAAAAGAGGGGGACCACCTCTTCTCTAAAACCCCTGAGGGAGAATAAGAAGCCATGGATGGAAACTAATCAAGGAGAGAAGCAACTTAGAACTAAGGAGAAATTTTCTGACAGTGAGAACAATTAATCAGCGGAACAACCTGCTTCCAGAAGTTGTGGGTGCTCCAACACTGAAGGTTTTTAAGAAGAGGTTGGACAACTATTTGTCGGAAATGGTATAGGGTCTCCTGCTCAAGCATAGGGTTGGACTAGAAGACCTCCAAGGTCCCTTCCAACTCTCTTATTCTGTGTTCTATGTTCTAAAATATCAGTTTTGCCCAATGGTAACCTTGCAACATTAAACTCCACATTCTTATACCTGTGTGAGGTCCACAGCCTGTCAGTCATCCTATGTTCCAAATTTATGTTTAAACAGGAGTTTATGTTTAAGCAGCTTGAATGTCAATCTGTCTTCCTTCTCTCCACTTCAGCGAACTCTGATGAAGTTATGCAATGAGAAGAGAAATTATGTGGAACTCTTTGTTTATGACTGATTGGATGGTAATGTGCAAAAATATATTTTGGGGGGAAAATTCCCAGCTCCCATTCAAATCACAGTGGTTTGTTTGCCTTAACAGATCTGGGTGCCTGGTGTTGTCAGGCCGTGCCTGTCACAGCCTAGAAAGAAGGAGGGGAGGAAATGAGAAATAGGTTTGGAGCTGCTTTTTAAATGTCAAATTTACATTTTAAAATATTTGATCTTGATGCGAGTCATGAGCCTGTACTCAACTTTGAAATGAGTGGGCAACATCAAACATCTCGGGTAGATATATTCCAGAAATAAAGTTAAATGTAGACCAAGAACACATGAACTCCACATAACTGGTTGGCCGAGACTGATGGTAGAATATGTCTCTGGAAATTCTCAGTCATCCAGGTAGTGATTGCCCCACTGCATACATCAACCAACACAATATGCATGCATACGTTAAACCCAAAAATACTCTACGGCAGAAACCTGTCCACCCCAAGGATAAAACACCCGGACCCAAACTGAGCAATGTGATATATGCAGCACAATGCAGTGAGTCAGGTGCAGATCTGTACATTGGAGAAACAAAACAACCACTTCACAAACACATGGCACAGCATAGGAGAACAAACCCATCAGGACAAGATTCAACAGTCCATCTTCATTTGAAAACAAAGGCCCCTCTTTTGAAGACAGCAAAGTCCACATTCTGGACAGAGAGGACCACTGGTTTGAAAGCGGGGTCCTAGAGGCCATGCACACTAAGACATGCACATCTGACATCATCTATCTCCAGTCTACAACACAGTCCTTTCAGCAGTTCCAAGCAGGGTCCACACTCATTTGCACTATTCAGGTGACTCTGAGGGCACAGATAAACCTCCAAGTGGCCTCAATGACTCTCAGAAAAAGGGCTAACGATCAGAGGACTGCAAGGAATAGAAATCCTTCCATTCTCCACCATTCACTCAGAGCTGAAGAAGCTTCTTGGATGAGAAGTGAAACATTTTCAAACAAGAACAAAGAAAGTCCAGTTACCTTTTGAAAAAGCACCTTTGGGATGATGGTAGGATACTCCACACGGTTGCATTATCTCCAAGAGTGATTGGATTGTGGTTGGCTAGCTTATAGAATGATGCTGAGATTAATTAAACAAATAGGATTGAGGATCAACAGTCTCTTCTGTGTCATCTCTTTGTCATCCCTTTGTGTTTGCCCTGGTTTCTTCATGGATTATTTACCTCCTTGCAGTTGCATGCCCTGTTTACAGAATCAGGAAAAATGCTGTTTCTTCTGCAGATTTGGCCACGATGCCTGTGGTGATAAGAGCCCCAATATTTTCAGCAGGAAGCAGCTATGCTCTTAGGCTCTGGCCTAATATAAATTTTAAAATAATTGTCTCTCACTTTGAAAAACCCATCTATCTAACCATCCATCCATCCATTTATTTTCCCTTCGCTGCATAAAGAGATTCACTGTACATACATCTAGGTTCAGTAGAGTAGAAATGGAAACTATACTCCACTGATTTTCTTCTTGAAGGAGAACAAAACGCTTCCTTGAATGTGCAGGTTGATTTTCCACTAAAATAATAGAGTTTCTTTGACACTTGATTTCTCCTCTAGAAGGAGATTGGATCAGGCAGGGGCTGAAAGGATGGTGGTGGGTTCAAAACACTGATGGCTAATTTAGAGGGTCGCGATTCTGCAGGACCAAGTCAATTCACTATCTCAGAGATGTGTTCCTGGCCCGTAAGGACACAGTTTCAATTTCACAGGTAGCATTGAAACTTCTTCCAGATTACATTACAGATTGGTTGAATTTATCTTGGCTTGTCGGCTTTAATTATGGGAAATCTAAAGGCATTATTAATACGATTCATGCACAAACACAAACCATTTGGAACGGTCAGAGGGAAATTAATATGTAAAGAAATGTAATTTGAATGCAATTCCTCTGATGCTGAGGTAGGTGAGTGGACTGTTAATTTCCAACTGCAGCCACTGAGTAACATCAAGGTTTATTTTGCTGAGAAAGGGGGGAAAAACCTGGAGTCTAAGCAGAAATGGCAGGTCTGGAATTTGTGCTCTATAAATTATGCTGATAAAGAAAGAAAACACGGCTGGATTCTCTCTCCCAGCATTCACAGGGCTGGGATATAAAATGGGATGGTTACAAATGAAAGTATTCAGCATAGAAGGCACCAGACTGGATTCGTCGCAGGTATCTCCTTCTTGCTTTCAAGAGACCACATCACAGAATTAAAACAAAATGGATCTTGACAATCTCAATTGAAATAATATGGTTCTTGCTGGAAATCTCATGCCACAGAAGTAACTCTTGGTTGAGCGATGAGGCCTTTGTGATCAGTTTCCTTTGGTCAAGCAGGTGGGTTGGTTATACTAGAGAGAGAGAGAGAGAGAGAGAGAGAGAGAGAGAGAGNAATTCTTGACTGATGGCTTCCATTAGTCAAGAATTGGCCATGAACCAAGAGGTCCACATTTCAAATAATGATGACTGGTTAACCAGTCTATGGAGATTCTCAGTCATCCAGGTCACGATTGTCCCAAAGTTGCTTTTTTAAAAGGCAACTGGACTTCCTTTGTTTTTCCTTGACTGAACTGAAGAAGCTTCTTGGATGAGAAGCGAAACGTCTTCAAGGAAAAACAAAGTCCAGTTGCCTTTTGAAAAAGCACCTTTGGTTAAGCCGTCATTGTTGAGCCTTATCCAGTTACAATCTGACCTGTTAGACCACAAGCACAGTCCGGTCTCAACATCCTGCAAATGGTCTCTTTTCAGAGGCTGATTATTTTCTACTCATCATGAAATAACCTGTACCTGTTTATCTCTGGCTATGGCTGATTCATAGCCTGTTGATTTACATTCTAGCAGCCAACCATACCAGCACAGAAAAATGCTGGACACTATGAAGACTGGATCTGAAGATAAGGAGAAGAATTGCCTCTGGCACCAATTCAGCTTGATGTCAAGCCAGCAACTGGCTTCACCAGACCTGGTGAAGGGTAGGTGTCTCCTCCATCCTGCTTTGGAGAACATCAGCAGGTGAAGATGGAATATCAAAAGAGAGAAGCACGGAGGTGCTTGTCTAAGTCAGGAGACAGCTGGACTTGGCAGGATTGCCCAAGAATGACTTCATGAAGGAAGTCAGCTCTCAGAAGACCCTTCTGTGCATGAGTGGAGTCAGCGTCAGTATGTAGACAGGACCTTGGACTTGGTCAAGTCATTGGAACAAGTCAGTAGGTCTTTGTGTCTTCCCATTCATAGAGATCCTATCTGAAATAGGATTGTTGATTGACTGATATTGTTTCTGATTTCTCCTCGTATCTGCTTCTTTTCATGCTGTCTTCCTGGTGGGTCTGCTTGTGTATAGAAACACAGGTTAGATTTATGACTTCAAAACAAAACCAAAAGATTTACTACCAACCTAACACAAATAGAAACTGGGTTTTTGAGAACATGACAAACACTGTCTCTTAGCCCAATGTTCTTCACAGCAGTGATGTGGGGGAAACACTTGAAGGAAGGAAGTATATAGGTTCCTAGGAAAAAATGAGTTATTAATCTAATAAATGTATATAAAATAAATATAAGATAACTTTTATTGTCATTGCTCCGTATACACGATGGAACATATTAAAATGAAATTCCGATGTCCACCACCCACCAAATAACGTCACCATCCCAAGGATAACAACAACAACAAAAATAATAACAACAATAACAATAACACATATTTCTATACTGTCTTTATTTTGTGAATTTGGAATTCCTTAAACGTATACCTTTTTACTAAGCAAATTCCCCATATGCAGGTTTTTCTGCATAATTTTCCAATATATGTATTATTTATTCTGTCAGAACCTTACCTTCTTAATAGATATAAATTATATGAACATTGGAAAAAAATATACACCGTTTTGCCAAAGAGACACTGATTTTTATGAACATTGCTACCCAAGAGTGAATGGGAGCGTCAGATATTTTTCATTGCTGCTCTATAATCTATCTATCTGTCTATCTATCTATCTATCTATCTATCTATCTATCTATCTATCTATCTATCTATCTATCTATCTATCTATCTATCTATCTATCCATCCATCCATCCATCCATCCATCCATCCATCCATCCATCCATCCATCCATCCATCTATTTACTTATTTATTGCACTTGTATCAGAAGCACCGAGGTGCTTCCGGGTTAAAAGGATTAGCTGGTGATGTCACCGTTGCCCGGGCAACACCCAGTTGGGGGCTCCTTTCATGTTCCCGGTAGGAGCTGGAGCAAAGGACGAGAACTCAACCCTTCCCCACGGCAGCTCTCGGGTCTCAAATGTGGCCTTGCTTACCTCTTGCCCAGTGTTCCATCCACTTGATCCACTGGGTTCCAGTTCCTTGAGGAAAGAATGAGATAAAAAAAAAAGATGAGGAATAAGATCAAAAAAGGAAAGCCAGAAGGCGTTTTTGTTTCTTACTTCTCTTGTGTGTAAGTATATATTTAAAGAAGCAAAGCCAAGAAATTACTCCAAGGTGTTATCAGATGCTCAGTGCATACCACTGCTACTCCTACTACTACATTAAATTTTTAACTTACGGGTTCTCATCTTTTCAGGTTTGCCAAACATCTAAGCACCTGCTTTTCCTAATTAACTCCATCTATTAGTGAAAAACCACGTCTCTTCAAATTTCACTAATCCGGTTATTACACTCATTTATTCATCTTAACTTGTAAGCCACCCAAAGTCCCCTTGTAGGGGATTTGGGTGGCATGAAAATTTAATCAATAATATATATAAATAAATAAAATGATTTCACTTTCTCTACAAGGCAGTTGACACATCTGGAGTGGCTATGTATATACGTACTTCAGTTGAAAGACACTTTCTAATCCAGCATTAAAGGCAACCTCTGTCTTTCTAAAAAGAATCTCTACACGGAAGTTGAGTCACCATTTTGTGACTAGACCCCAACAATTTTTTAAAAAACCCAATGCGTGATCCCATGCAAATGACTTCCACAATCTGGTGCCATTCTGATTAATTTTTACCTGTAAGTTTTAACTTGATTTTAACTCTGTTTGTTAAGCTAAACTTTTATTCATGTGTTTACATGTGTCTTTTTATGTCCTTGCAAACTGTCCAGAGTCACTGAAGCTGAGATGGGCAGTGTAGTAGAAATTTAATAAATAAAACAAAACAAATAAAAAATAAATGTTGAGCTGAATGTTTAGTGTTCCAACACATCTGATTCAGAAGTTTTTCCTTTGGCTCTTGATTATTCGTTTTAGGTTTCTTGTTTTTTTTAAAAGAAGAAGAAGAAGAAGAAGAAGAAGAAGAAGAAGAAGAAGAAGAAGAAGAAGAAGAAGAAGAAGAAGAAGAAGAAGAAGAAGAAGAAGGAGGAGGAGGAGGAGGAGGAGGAGGAGGAGGAGGAGGAAAAGTAGAACAAGCAAATATGAAGTTTCCTTGTGTTTGGACTAAATGACTTTTTGAGATCCTTATAACAGAATAACAGAGTTGGAAGGGATCTTGGAGGTCTTCTAGTCCAACCCCTTGCTCAAGCAGGAGACCCTATAACCATTTCAGACAAATGGTTGTCCAATTACTTCTTAAAAACCTCCAGTGTTGGAGCACCCATAACTTCTGGAGGCAAGTTGTTCCACTGGTTAATTGTTCTCTGTGTCAGGAAATTTCTCTTTAGTTCTACGTTGCTTCTCTCCTTGATTAGTTTCCTTCTAAATCTATCCCAAAGAATCAACGTATCATGAAAGCAGTGGTGTGCTGTATAAAATTATCGGGTGAATAATTGAGATAAAGAATGCAGTGGTGTTTCCACAGATGGCAGCGAGCAAAGAATTCAGATGTTTTCTTTCCTTGTCTGTCTTTGGCTTTCTCTTTCTATAAAAGCGTCTATGTTGAAACCACCTCTGGAGACGAATATCTCATTTACATTTGGATTTATCTGTCACTATTAAATTAATGTAAAATTTAGCCTGATTCATTCAGTTCCATACCTCATCCCAAGCCACCCCCTCCCTTTAGGTTTTATTTTTATTTTTTTTTTAAGTTTAACTTTCATCCATTTAAATACAAATGAGCAGAGGAGGGCAGGGAAATGAATTTCTCTGCCTTTTTGTCAATTAAATGGAAATCGACGACGTTCTCGGCCATTTTAAATTAAAGCCCGGTTATGACAAAGATGATGAAGAAATGTCGCAGGGAGTATCCTTGAAATTAAAAGCTTTGCTGGCTCAGGAAGATGGCACCGTGTCAGCACAGGACTGGACTTCATTATCTCTAGGTAGGAAGGAGGCTCAGCTTCAATTGATTGCCTTAAGAACTGTCGCTGGCCTATTTGCATAGGGGAGAAGCCTCGGTGAGGAAGATTTAAATTTAGCTGCCGTGGAAAGACGCCTTCATCTGGAGCTTCAAAGTGGCACGGGAAGTCAAAGAAGCCCACAAACTAGAGCAGCATCTCATTTTAGTTCAGAAAAGTTTCTGCAAAACCTTCCCTCTCCAGCTGGAGTCCAGCTGCAGGCTCCCACGGTCTGCTGACGCTAGGAGCATTGTGGGAATTCAGTTAGTTTATGAGACTTACAAGAGTTTGCTCCCATCGCAAAAAAAAATTAGATTTTTTTTTCCATCATGGATGATAAGCATGATCAAACAGGTGTATTCATGACCTCCACTGCAGTGGTCTAAAAGCTTACATTCATTTCAGGTATGTCTAGATCAATGAAAAGAAAAACCAGGGGTGACATGACGGCAGTTTTCCAATATCCAAAGGGTTGCCACAAAGAAGAGGGGATCAACTTATTCTCCAAAGCACCTGAAGGCAGGACAAGAGGCAAAGGGTGGAAACTAATCACCACCATAATCACCATCATCTGCTGGTCACTATCAGTAACAATGATAAGGATCTGGAGGCTAAACTGTACAATAAATGGTTAAAGGAATGGGTATATCTAGTCTAACAAAGAGGAGAACCAGGGTGTCTTCCAGGATTTGAGGGGCTACCACAAAAAAGAGGGGGACCACCTCTTCTCTAAAACCCCTGAGGGAGAATAAGAAGCCATGGATGGAAACTAATCAAGGAGAGAAGCAACCTAGAACTAAGGAGGAATTTCCTGACAGTGAGAATAATAAATCATTGGAACAGCTTGCCTCCAGAAGTTGTGAATGCTCCACTGGAAGTTTTTAAGAAGAGATTGGACAACCATTTGTCTGAAACGGTACAGGGTTTCCTGCCTGAGCAGGGGGGTTGGAGTAGAAGACCTCCAAGGTCCCTTCCAACTCTGTTATTCTGTTCAGTTGAAAACAAAGAATTGCAGGCCATTTGCTGAAGCGTGAATCCATAAAGATAGCCAGTTGTTCCCTTCTCCCTCCTTTCCTTCCAAAATGCATTTAGTCTAAGCACTAATAGACTTTGGAGAGCCACACAGAAATTTTCAGCGTTCAAACAAGGCGATTCCCTCCAGAAAGCGCCATGATAAGGGAGCCAAAGAGAAATCCTGAACTGAAAATGAGGCAGGCTGCCACAAACATTTGTTAGATAGCGGAGCAGGCTGGGGAAAAAGCAGGTTATTAAGAAGGAAAGGCAATAGACGCACTCCAATGGTGATGGAATTGTCAATATTAAGGGCACCAGCGTTCCGCGTTTTGTGTTTGGAAAGGGGGAAAAATGAATTAGCAGAATGAAAAAAAATGTAATCGGGTGGCAGCAAAATAACTGAACCCATTAGAAAAACCGCAAACTCAGTGAGCTGAAAACACAGCAGGAGGTTTGTATTAATCTTAATGTTGGATCGCTGTAAAACAGGGTATGTGTTTCATTGCCTCCAAGCCAAACTGAAATCACAAGACGTGTAATGCCAAATAGGTGTTCTTACTCTCAGCAACCCTCCTGAGGGATGGAGATATTCCCAGGAGAGCATTTTTGCTGTGGTTTCTTAGAAATTGAACTACATTTCTTTCCATCCTAGGATTCTTTAATTGTTGGGGTAGCAGTAGAAATCCTTAGTGGGGTGACATTGTGTTGAGTTCCCTACTGAAACAGCCAAAGAAGCAAAGTCAATCCTCATGTTACCACAGGGAGTCCTGAAATAGTAGGAAAATACCCCTTTATATGTGAGGTTTTTTCCTCACAGATCTTGCTTTTCAGCACAATGAGACAACGTATTTGTGTCCAGCAATGAAGTGTGAATTCACCGACATCTGCCAATGTTGACTTTTGCCCAACAGCAAAAGCAAGAACTGATCTGCTGGTCATGTAAACATGCCCTACTCATGATGAACTGAAATGAGTTGAAGTCCTAAAGACTTTCTGGAGAGTCTTCCTCAAGTAGAATTTGCACATCCTTCACAACAGAACAGGGAGAACATCCTTTTGAGTCTCACTCCAAATAAATCCCAGCAAAGTTGAAACCTGGAAATTAACTTTCTCCTTAGTAGCTCCCTAGATGATGCCTCCTAAAGTTTGGTGTACCCCCATCCTGATCATGTTTTTGCAGATGTGAAGCTGTCAGGCCCACTCAGGAACTAAGAATGCTCCATGGAATTACTTCTGAGTAGTTTTCTTTACTCTTCCTCAACTATTGACAGAAATCTCCCCAAACCAAAGCACCTGTTTGCATTACTAAAGAGACAATCTGAAGACTTCTAGGGAGAAGACCTCTTAACTCTCTTCCTCCTGACCAAACAATCTAAGCTTTTTGCCCTCTGGAAGGCAGCCCCTCCCTCCCTCCTGGGAATCCAGGCTACATTCCACCACAGAGGCTGATTATCTGAAAGGAAAGATTGCTTCTGATTGTAAGCACATCCTTGATCTGGTTTCTATATGCATGCCCTTTGTTCTATGAAGCACTAAAATCAGCTTAGGTTCCAAGATTCCAATTAGAACTTTAACTGACCTTGCCAATTGCTTGACCTTCAGACCGGCATATGGATCTGGTAGGGTATCCAGTTTGGCAGTCCTCCAAAGAAGGAGGAGGCTGGGAGTCTTTCTGGTTGATTAGTTTTCTGCTTGTTTGCTTTAATGATGATGAGGGATGTTTAATCTTTCTGAGTGCTCCACCTATCCATGGAATCGTGGATTCAGTACTTAGCCTCGTGAAATTCAGTTCTGAGCTAAACCAAAAGATAAAACTGTAATAATTATCTGTCATTTCCTCTAAGCACTGAAGAGGCCACATTGTTCTCCCAGTTTATTATTTGATGTCTGATGCAGCTAAAGATATTCCATTTTCAATCCAGCTGGGAAGCTCGTGAGAAGAGAGAAATTGAGACCGGCCTTTTTCTACTACCACAGCAATTAATGCCAAGCAGGATGAGAATCGTCTAGGGGAAGACTAGATTGTGCTCTATCTATACAACAGATGCCCAGGTGTGCTTTGCTACAATAATCTCTTCTCTTCTGGCCTGCTCTGATAACCCAGAAGATATTTTTATAGCCAGATAATCAAATGACAAGATTCTTTGATGCGGAATTTTTGCCTCGCATATCCTGAATGCACATTGTATAATTTCGCATTTGTCTCTAAAGATTGGAAGTTTATTATATTGTTATTTGAGTCTGTGAAATTGTCAGTCCCTAGTATGGAAAAGAAATGGAACCATAGCATGAAAATAAAATAAATGGTGATCTTTCCTTCTTTCTTTCTTTCTTTCTTTCTTTCTTTCTTTCTTTCTTTCTTTCTTTCTTTCTTTCTTTCTTTCTTTCTTTCTTTCTTTTTTGAGATTTTAAGGGATCAGTGTTTGCTGCTAAATCTCTGCTGATAAAGCTCTGTCATTTTTAATCCTGTGCATTTTGGACCTATCGCTCTGTGTCTTATAGTATAGAGGACCGTTCTCTATCTGTTTTCAAGATGGAGATCCCCAAACAGCAACCTCAAAGATATCCCTCAATGCATCTTAGAATTGCAGTTGATGAGTATGAGTCAGTGCTACCCTACTTGGGTAATGAAACATCAGCAAGAAAACCATCATGCTCAGAGAGCACCAAAGACCCCACAGTCCTCTCCTCCTCCTCCTCCTCCTCCTCCTCCTCCTCCTCCTGAAAAGGGTCCCAGATAACCCTTCCTCATTTTCAAGAAGTTTGGAAAAACTGCTTCAAAATCAGATTAGACCAAAAAACGAAACCCTCCCTGCCAGATCCCCATTTTTACAAGACAAATAGCTTTCAAAATGTTTGGGAGAAAATATAAATATCTAATCTCGCTGATGACTGAAGAATAACAACTGAGGTGGGAGGGAGGTGTTGATGGTGTTGGAAGGGGAAACAATCAGCTTACATTGCAGGGACTCTAAACCTGAGCAGGAATTCAGAAGAGGGATGTGAGCGGAATTAATGAGAAAACTCATGATTGGTTGCAGAACTCTCCAGCTCTTAAGGAATGCTGAGTGAGTCGGATTGAACAATGCAGGAGAGAATGGAGATGCAAGGAGAAGAAAAAAAAAAAGAATTTCCCAGCCTGTCCTGAAATAGGTTCTCCCAAACAGAAAATGCAATCAGAAGCCAAGATGCAGGATAGATTTATAAAAAGGATTGTCTCTCTCGGTGCGATGAAGGAAATATTCAGTATAACTGATCTCAAATCCATCTTTCTGGTCTGCTTGTATTGGGCAAGGGGTGAAGAGGGCAGGGCTGTCTTCTACCTAATGTTTTTTTTAAAAAAAGAAAGAAAGAAAGAAAGAAAGAAAGAAAGAAAGAAAGAAAGAAAGAAAGAAAGAAAGAAAGAAAGAAAACCTACTCTAATTTAAAAAAGAATGAATTAAAAAATGTTCTTCCTGAGGGTGATTCATCTAGAGCAGTGTTTTTCAAACTTGACCACTTTAAGAGGTGTGGAATCAACTCTGAGAATTTGCCTGGTTTGAAAACCACTGATTTAAAGTCTGATGTTCTGTCACTCGCTCAGTGCCAAGTCATTTAGAAGTTGGGCACTCCAAGATTGAATCCATCCATCCATCCATCCATCCATCCATCCGGAGCTTCCCTGTATTCTGATCTAGAAAGGTTCCTTTCTAGAATCTTTCTTTGGGGTCGAATGAAAGTGTGGGAATTCAGGGTGCCTATGGACCATCTAGAGATGTTCAATCTCTCTCCAACACTCTGAAAACTTCCTGGATGCCCCCGCTTTCCTATTTTGAAAAAGCGCCTAGAAAGAGTGACTTTTTGTAATGAGGAAAAGGCACTTTCAGAGTTGCAAGATTCTGTTCCTCTAGCCTTATCATAAAAGTAGTTTTAATACTCATGATTTAGGTGTTGTAGTCTACCTTGTAGAGCACACACAATCTTGCAGCTCCAAAATGCCCCTCTCTTTGCTTTTCTCCCAAAGGCATCATTAAAGACATATGTTTGGTCCACCAAATAAGGTCTCTGGTGTTAAAGAAAATGTGGATTGTATGCTAGTTGTGGCTCACAAATAATTATTTCCTCCTTGAGGAAAAAAAAAACATATATATGGATTATTTGTCTTCAAACTAAGTCACACATGCTTCAGACTTTTATAGCTTGCTCCAGTTCTTCTGTCCAAATTAGTGAAAATATCTTAAGCATTTAAGCTATTCATTCAACTGAGCTTAATAATTGTTCATTAATCACATTCCGAGTAAGAAATTAAGTGCCATTTTGAAATTTAAAAAGCTGAACTGAATGTGCATCGCTATCTAGAGTGGCAGTTCCCACTAAATACAGGAAAAAGTGGGAGTTTGGAATTTAAGATAGTAAGAAAAGCCAAAAGCCATTCCTTGTTTGCACATCTTTCCAACTTAGGAGACTGCGAGTTCCGATCCTGCCTTAGGTTCAAAGCCAGTCACTCTGTCTCAGCCCTAAGAAGAAGCAAGCGAGAGCAAACCAACTTCTGAAATCATGCCACAAAAACTTCAGGGACTTGTCCAGGTATCAAAACTCTTTGTGATAAAACAATCAATAATATTACACAAAAAGAACGATTAACAGGCTCACACAGGGCGTTCTTAAATCAGCACAACACCTTGATAGTCTTAGCAGTTAGCAATGGAATTAGACCCATGAACACACAGACACACGTACAAGGAAGCAAGACCTAGACTACATTGTCTCCACTTGTCTCTCTGCAGATTCTTCACAGGCCTTTCCGATGGAAATAAAATCAGCCATGAGCTTGGCTTTCCGATCTGCGTAGTAGGGCATCCACAAAGACAAAATCATGTTTGCTTTTCATTTATATTTGCTATTACTGCTCGTTTGCTTAATCCTCCTCCTTTTATTGCCTTTCATGAACCAAATAGCTCTATTGCTTTCTCAGGCTTTAAACCACAATCAGGAAAAGTGGCAGTTAAACACCATCGTGCAGCTGTTGAAACTGTACAATCTATTTGGCATTAAGGCTGTTTCTTCGCCATTGACGCTGATTATTTCAGCTGGGGAGGGAAGAGGTTGCCATGGTAGTTGAGGGCATGCTCACCGCTCTAAGATGCTGGAAAATGTCAGGAAAATTAATAGGCCGGTAGAAGACAAGTTGGAATCATCTCGATGAGACGGTGATGCTTTACAGGCAGCGTGGATCTTCTTGTTTAGGTGATGAGTCAACCATGAGGTTCTTCTCCACTCCAAACCTGCACATCAAGCATGTGCAGAAAACGTGTTCCAATAATAGAGAATATCTGTAGCTCAAGGTTGAACTGTGGAGTCCTTGGTGCTCTCTGAGTTTGGTTATTTTCTTGTAGATGTTTTATGACCCACTTAGGTAGCATCTTCCAGGCACATCTTTCAATGAAGATGTTACCTAGCTGGATCATGAAACATCTGCAAGGAAACCAACAGGCTCAGAGAGCACCAAGGTCCCATAGTACACAAAAGCCTATTTAAGGAACCACCAAGACCATTCTCACCCACGCTGACAGGGCAAGCCATTGAATATAAACAGAGAGCAAACCCCACTCCCTTCTATTACTGATGGTGTTACTTAGCTGGGTAATAAAACATCTGCAAGAAAACTAGAACCATTAACCAGTGTAACAACCTGCCTCCAGAAGCGGTGAATGCTCCAACACTGGAAGTTTTTAAGAAGAGACTGGGCAGCCATTTGTCTGAAACCGTATAGGGTTTCCTGTCTGAGCAGGGGGTTGGACTAGATGACCTCCAAGGTCCCTTCCAACTTTATTATTATTATTATTATTATTATTATTATTATTATTATTATTATTATTATTATTATTATTATTATTATTATTATTATTATTATTATTATTATTATTATTATTATTATTATTAACCAGGCTCAGGACTCTACTTTCCTGGTTATTGGACTTGTTCAAGGGGACTTCAAATCAAGGCAAGACTTCACCTTTAAAAGTGAGTAGTCTTGTTCTTTCATGGATCTACTTTAGAAGGGGGATTTGCGAGAAATTTCAACCAAGCAAAGATTTGCATAACCCTAAACTTTGATCACAGAAATAATTTCCTCTCTGTCTGCTCAAGAAATCACTTCATTTTGGATTTGTTTTAAAACATATATTTTGATTTGCTTGCCAATCAAAAATTTGCAATTGCATTGGGTGAAAGAAACTTTTTTTTTCCAAATTTCAGAAGACTACTGTGCAACTTACTCCTGAGAGCTAAGAACCAGATTTGGTGGGGAATTAGTATACTGTAAATCCACTCTCTGTCTGTCTGGATTAGTGAAGCATTATTCTAGTTCACCTTTTATTTTAACAGATTTATTTCAAGAGAAAACCAGAACAAATCAGCTCACTTCCTATAATAGCCGTAGCTCTTCTGTGTAACCTCCCTTATCATGCACACTTATTAATATGCCATTCTCAAATGCTCATTTTTAATATAAATACCTTCAATGAATGCTGACTTTAATATTCATTTTCTGAATAAATCATTTTTTCTTTTATGAGGGGAAGGAACTTTGAAGGCATTTTTAATTGCAAATGGAGCTTTGTGTAGTTCATACAGCTGAGTTCATTATTACTGTTGGGTCTTATAGTTATCCAAAGTAGATTTCTTCCATATTTTTACCAGTCACCTTTGTACCTCTGATGCTACTCTGAAGGATGCTGGCAGGGACCAACAGATTCACATTACTAAAGATGTACTCCCTTAAAGAACAGCAGAAAGTAACTAATTGTTTTTCACAGCTCAGTAAATCTTCTGAATCTTCTGATTGTATATAAGAAATCCCGGGGAGAAATGTTTTCGTACTACGTATTTCCTGTACATAGACACCCAAAAGGTGAAATGAGAATATTTTTCCTTTCTAGTTTCCAAAATACTAAGCAGCATGATCTGAACAAATCAATGTGTTCTTGTTTCCCTGGTTTCAAAGACATTTTTTTTTCTCCATTTGGAAATAGGTCGAAGAAGATTCTCAATCATCCAGGCAGAGTTGTCTGAAAGTTGAGTCACTGCAACTGGACTAATTTTTTTTTTGTTGGTTTTATACATTTTGCTGCTCATCCAAGCAGCTTCAGCGGTCAAACAAGCCAGTTAAGCAGACAATCATTGGAATGTAGCAACTCCTGCCATACCAAACTCAGGGGTTTCCTCCCAAAAGTGCGTTGCAATGTGTCAAAGAGGTTTCTCAGTCATCCAGGCAAAGTTGTCTGAAGGTTGAGGCGTTGCAACTGGAATAATTTTTGTTGTTAGTTTGAGATGTTTCGCTGCTCATCCAAGCAGCTTCATCATTTGGAAACCTTAGTCCTTCAGGGATCAGGAAAGCTAGAGATTCAGCCAATGGAAGACATTCCCATGGTCCTCCTTGTCAATGATGTCAAAGTCTAGAATTGATTTTCTTTCATTCTCATCACCCTAACTCTTAATGAAGTAGCTTGGTCTGTTGAGGGTTAGGGAGATTTATTTGCTCTACAGAACTTAGCATCGAGACGGGATGTCAGTGGTTCCTCTGCTCCAGTGATTTCATCCACGGAGCAGAAAAATGAGATGCAAGGCTGGAACTTCATACATCACATCTGGAACATAGGGGTGAAATTAATGTCAACTCAGCTTTAAAAGGAACAATTGTACTTTACGAGCGAACACATTGTAATAAAATGGAACTCAAGATCATTTACAAGAATTATTCAGCAAAAACTAAAGCACTGCTTTTGATAACCAAATCATTGGATCAGGTTAGATGTTGTGAATTGTCTGCTCCCGCTACTCCACATATCCAGTTGTGAGCTATGTGTTCCCCAGATGTGAATGTAGGAGAATTTTTAAGCTCATAACTAAGCCACCTACCCAGCAACGATAGCCAAAGATCTTGACAACGAAGGAAGAGCTAAAACTTGCCAAAACTCAGGCTTCAAATACATAAGATTAATTTTATAACCCAGACTTGTTTAAGACTGCAGCAATAAGTGAAACACAGACCGATTACAGCTGATAGGAAAATTACTTTTGCACAAGCTCAGTAGAGTTCTCACACTTATTAGATCTCAGTGGAGAAAGAAATAGATTTGCCTTAAGCTTCTTCTTGGCTTTATGCCAGAATGTGGCAGACAGGGCTGGTGGGAACAAACTCCTGGCTGTGCAGCCATTCACTTTAGAATTTGGTGTTTGACAATGACCTACCTACATAATTAAGATGACGGAAGAGGGAAAGAAAGAAAGAAAGAACCGTCTTTGACTGTGCAAATCTTGGAGGTACAGCAGTAATTTAATGAGACATGATATTTGCTTCTCTGGATATATATTTCATGGAATATTTACTTATTTATTATTTACTGCCTTATTGCACAGAAAAGGAACAGCAAACATTGCTTAGAACTGGAATCTTATTTAATAGCACCAGAACCCCTTCAACTCTATTTTCATAAGCAATTGCATGTTGTTCGGGATACCGTAATCTTCTGGCTTTTTACCTTGACAATTTCTCCATCAATCTGACAATTCTCAAGCTGTTCCTCCACCAATATTCCTGAATCAAAAAAAGAAAGGCTGCTTTTGAAATTCACTGGTGGGAGAGGATGTTCTTGCATTTATTTAATGATGGAGTGCTAATCAGGTGGGTGTAAACGTCTCCTTGTCTTTCACTGCAAATTATTTCCCCAGTCCCGAGAGAAGACATCAAGGAGTAATTCTTCTCACAGAGCTTTTTTTCCCCAGTAATGAAATTCCTGTCACTGCTAAGGGGAAATCCTCTCTGGGGGAAATTGTTGGAGACACTGTTGTTCCTCCTCTTTAGACGTTTGGAGAATGCTGCCATCCAATTCATCTGTACTCCAGTTAGGTGGAAATTTCCCAAGATTATTTGTTTCTAATTATGCAAGGGACATACAGCTAACCATTTATCAAAGCAAAGATGTAAATAGCCCAACCTTCAGCTTTCAGCAATGGCCAGCTGTGGAAGGAAGACAATAGTGCGCACACATCTGTTCTTCCACATCAGAAAGTGGTATCCGCCAGCCTCTAAATCTAGCAGTTGCCTGTCAAAGCAAGTTCTGTCTTCCATGAATCTCTTATGATATTTCTCTCCTGTCCTCTGCTCTCCACACTCTCCTCCACTCCCCTTGCCTTTCCCCCCTCCCCTCCCATCTCATCCCCTCCTGTCTCTTCTCCTCTCCCCTTCCCTTGCCTGCCCTCCTATCTCATCCTCTCCTCTCCTCTTCCCACCCTTCCTCCTCTTTTCCTCTCTTCTCCTCTCCTTAAAAAAATGCAAAAAAGGCATTGATAGATAATAAGCCTTGATGAAATATCAGTGGTAGGGAGTCATACCACCCCAGAATAGTCCATCAAAGGATACTACATGTATCTATAAAGGTCCCTCGGGTTCATTTAGAAAAGCCTTATGTGTGTCTACAAGAGACATGGGTTCTCTTTCGTCATTCTTTCATCTTCGGTAACAAAGGCCTAGTTTTAGATGGGGAGTAAGAGTCCCCCCTAAAACGTCTGATAAATACCTTTTGATAAACACAATCTCATTTATATAAAGGTATAGCTTTGGTGAGATTCTGAAGCCAGTTCTTCATAATCTCACCAAGATGTCCTGAGATGTTTTGGATAGATCCTGGGCATCAGACATGGAGTTCTGTCTTTGATTTAGGAGCATCCAGAGGTGGAAGAGAGGGGAGGAAAAACAAGCAGTCAAGATGGCAGCCATGACATCATGGTCATCCTTTGCACCATTTTTACGAGTGATGCTTATTTGTCCTATGTCCCAAAACAAGGGCTGTCCCTTTGATGAGAAGGTTGTGGTGGCATTTTGACCTGCCTGGCAGATGACCCAGAATGGACAGCTTCCCTCAAAGATCTACTCAAAAAGAGGTGGAGGTAGGTAGGCTAAGCCCAGACTTTTGGGGTGCAGATTTGGGGGACAGGCGGGTCAGGAAATTCAGGCTCATCATGGGGTAACCTTAAAGAAACTGAGGCCTCCCCAGGAGATTTTGACTTGTTTTTCTTTCCTTGTTTGCAGCATCTACATTGTCTCCTTCCTTCCTTGCAGATAAGTCTCGCCTGGCTTTTTTCCTTTCCGAATGCAGTTCTTTTTTTCTTCAGCCGCCAGTAGATCTCATATAATAAATAAGTTAAAAATGAAGTGCCATCTCTCTTTTTTCAACAGGCCACCTTCTCTGAAATCAGAGGTAATTTGTCTCTCGGTTGACAGAGGAAACAAAAACATATTGGCGAGACTTGTCATCAATAATGTACTGGATTTCCCCAGCAGTGCTGCTCGGTGCCACGTGTGGTGCCATGCGCAATGTTTACCAGAGGTGTACACACTCTCCGATTTAGCACAGTGGAAAGGGTCACTTCTATTGTTTGTGTGTTTTTTCTCCTTTTTTTTTTTCCATTGGCAGTTAGGGCACATGCCCGTGAGGTTTCATCAGAGTCAAAACCTGAAAAGGACGATCCTCTTGAGAACTCAAACAATTTGTGTTGTGCTTGTCGTGTCATCCACAGATTTCATCCACAGATGCAGCAAATTCCTGGATGGGGGAGGGGAGTGGGAAAAGGGTGGGGGGGGTGAGGGTAAAATGCCATTAATTTTGTCCTGGGAGGATTTGAATCAGCTTCTGTGTTTACTCCAGCCTCCAACAATGCAAGCTAAATTTATAGCATGTCCTCCGGGCTTCAAGCAAGTCAGCAGAAAATGAGACATGGGCAATTCAATCACAGGCTGGGTCTCACTCATGAATCAAGAAAGATGTGGTTGTTTGTGCATGTATGTGGGAGGGGGGAGGCAGAGAGTGCAATCAAGCCAACCTTTCAGGATTTTGTAAGGAGAGGTTTTAGAAGGCCAGGTAGAATAACACTGCTCCTTTGATGAATAGAATAGAATAGAATAGAATAGAATAGAATAGAATAGAATAGAATAGAATAGAATAGAATAGAATAGAATCTGGAAGGGACCTTGGAGGTCTTCTAGTCCAGCCCCCCGCTCAAACAGGAGAACCTATACCATCTCAGACAAGCAACCAGCATGTATTTACTATGTTTTCAGCATCCCAAAGTCATGTGATCAACCATGTGTGGCCCTCCCAGTCAGCTTCCAACCAGCAAAGTCAATGGTGCTCAGCCACCACTGAGCCAATGGTGACCAAGAGAATGCTGCACCTGTCATAAGTGCATGGACCAATGATAAGTCATCTTTTTCAGTGCCTTACAAATATTCTCCTTTATCGGTACCGAGGCTAAATCACTTTTTTTCCCAGTGCTGTTTTAACTTAAAATGGCCACTAAATGAATGGTTGTAAGTCAAGGACCACCTGTAAGTAAAACACAACCAATGACCCAATATTGATTAATGAAGCCTACTTGGAAAACATTATTGTCACCTGCAGTTATTCTCTATAAGACCAGCTCGGAGCATGAGGTGAATCTGAAACCTGAAATTTAAACCTATCACAAGGATAAGTTGTCCCTGCTGGGAAAATCATATCGTCCGAGACTCTGGTTTAAAAAGGTCAGACGCCTCAAATTGCCCACTATAAAAATAATGAAGATGTTGGAAGGGCGCTCAGCTTCCTATCAACCGGAGCTTTGCAAGCTGCTTAAGAAATCATATTGGCTCTTTGCATGATGGAAGTCTACCTTGTTCCTTCTAAGTTAAGAGTTAATCTCATCTGAAACTGTTGATCTATTTAAGCCACAGTGACAAGGAACATTTTTCAAGGTAAGAAGCTTTAGACACCTATTTGTGACCACTGTCAGCCCAAATTCCGGTACTGTCACTCGGAGGAAGAGCTAGAAAAGCAGAAGTCTCCGGTGAGAATTGCATGCCGCTAATAAAGCAGTATATTTCTATCGGTTGTCAGCATGTCAGTTGTGAAATATCTTTCCCAATAGCTTCAGAGATCAAGTCAATGCAGCACAAGGTAAGATTTGTGCCAGGGTGATGGCCATCTTAGAAAAGCATGATTTTATATATATATATATATATATATTATTCTCTTCCTTCAAGTTGGCCTCTACAGAGAGGGAGATGGGGATCCTATCTCTCTCTAGCCAACACGAAACATTTCAGGAATTAACTTTTATCCTCCAATATTTTTACAGAGCTGAAGCCTACTTTGGAAGAGGCGGTGAAGCTCCAGGTACAGTATTAATGTTTGCTTTGTAGTCGCTCGTACAAAGGAAAATGTTTAAAGTAGGACAGAATGGGGCATAGCCTTGATATGAGCATCCAATATCTTACATGGCAAAAGTCAACAAGTAAATCTATTTTTGTCTAGGTGCCATTTAAAGACAAAAAAACCCACCTGTATAGCTGGTATCCTGTTTAATTCTGACACATATGAACAAAATCTGCTGGTGGGGTTGCCTTTTCTATTACCCTTTCTAATATTTTTACTTATGGAGATAAAGAGAACATGCTAAGGAGTCCCCCTGAGGATTTTTATTGGGGGGGGGGGTTTGGAAAACCAGGGAAGCTGCAAAGCTGCTGGAAACATGATTTCCAATGATGGACAGGATATCCACACACACAAACACAAACACACACGGACAGACACATTTTCTCACCCCGAAGGCTTGCAAAAGAACAAAAGGCAAGCCATTAACATAACTTTAAAGCATCAGACAACAAATTAATGACATGAGCACATAGCAATTACAGCCCACTGACAACTGAAAATAAAAACAGAGCAGCTGGGAAACTGTCACCTCAGACGAAAACGGACTTGAAGTTTGAGGGATCAAAGGACTAGCATGGAGAAATAAAAGAAGTAAGAAGTAAGAAAGATGAATACATTTAGAAGAGATTCACAGGATCAAGTTAGTGGCCATCAGTCTGCCTTGTAGTCATGAATTCCATAAGTTAATTATGAGTCATTGAGAGGGAATATTTTCATTTTTTTCTGCTGAAGATGGAAATATGCCCCTTTCTCCCCCTTGTTGGACACATTTGTTCTTCTCAGTCAGGAAGGAACCGTGAAATTTCAAGACAGATAGCTCTTGATAGACCTGATTCCCACAAATTTACTCCCTTATGAAGCCATCTAAGTTAGTGGCTGTCTTGTAGTCATGAATTCCATGGATTAATCACGAGAAGAAATGCTTTCAAATTTATCTGTTCTAAATTTCCTTCCAGTCATTTTCATAGGAAGACCCGCTACTCATAATGTCTTCACACGGCCCTGTCCGCTTTCTCCATACCGCCTATGACTTTAGGTAGGTCAGTCAGATATTCTTCCCCTTTTCTCATTTAAAGGAAAATAATTAGGGAAGGAGTCGTTGGAACTGGTTGGAATTCATGGAGAACTCCTAGGGAGAGAAAAAAATCGACTGATTTAATCTTTACTTTTATTAGCAAAACCATTTGGCTCACCAACACTGTATTTCAGCATGAGATGCTATATTAAGAATTTTTCAGATATATTTATTCTTTTTTCTTTTCTTGCTGGGATGCATATCAAGAGTACTTTGATTCTTGTTCACCTAAAGTCAGAGATGAGGTTGAATATCTAGAGAATTGGAAATGATGGATTGATCCCCAAAACCATGAAATGAGTTAATTAGCGGGACAAATGCCACCTGGCACTCTTTTTGGACACGCTTCTTATGATAACCAGCCTTGTCATTTTGCTTCTTAATAATTAGGGACTGGTAGCCAGCCAGGATTGCAAAGTGACTTTGCGCTGTGATAACATCCTGTCGATACGCATCCTTTGTGCAAAACGCAAATTACAAATTGGGGACTACTTAGTATTTTCCCAAAGCTTAGATATTGTGGTTGGATTTTTGAGTTTGAAACCCTTGACCATCTTTCATTTATAAGCCGGGGGAAAAAATACCAACGGTGGTTAAAAATCTTGGAACCCTCCAAGCAGGATCAAACAATGCTTTCTGTGGCTGGATGGCAAGGAAAACAAGTGAAGAGGTCACCGAGAGTTTGATTCTGTGCTAAAAATTAGATTTATTCAGAAGAATATTAAGCATCTTATGTCCAATGTTCTTTGGCTTATACTTATGGCTCAAACATTGTACACAGGTCACACAGTATTTCTGGAATACAAATTAGAGCAATGATCAGGATTGCTATAAGTCGAATTACTAAACTTAGACTGGGGAAAACCTTAATTTTTATTTTAACTTAATTGCTATCGCTGATACTCCTCCCGTTTTGAAGTCCCAACTACTTTTCTTGACGTCTCACCGTCTTCTTTATTGGATCACACAGAAGAAACAGGGTTCATATATGAAACAAGATCACATCAGAACACAACGCAGCTCCCTAGATTGCATTATGTGGTGACATCACAGAAAGTAAGTTGAATTAGCAGGGAGGGAACAAATATTTAAGCCATCCTGACAATCCAAGCCAAATGACAATCCTGCAACAAATCGGATTATGTCACAATATGACATAGCTCAGTTGACTTTATTAAGTTCTCAAATCACTACGGGCAGATAAGTCCGTTTTTATGAGAATTATGCTGAGTAGGGCAAGATGTGCTGTTGATTTTTTGGGGGGTGGAGGTGGGGTAAGGTTCAATCGTGTTTTAAACTTATCCCTCCTTTTGGTTCCCAAGGAGAACAAGAGTCAAATTAGACCCCATAAGCATGCAATCAAAGCCCCGTCTCTTGCGTGTGTGTGTGTCATTATACACAACCAAAAAATAAGCAGAGCTTCAATCACATGCTTACATTTTGGAATGGCTTGCCTGAAGAAATTGTGGGTGCTCCATCATTGGGAGTTTTCAAGAAGAGACTGGAAAACTATTTGTCCAGAATGTATAGAATCTCCTGCATGAGCAGGAGGTTGGACTAGAAGACCTCCAAGGCCCCTTCCAACTCTGTTATTCTGTTATAATACTTTGTGTAGAAAAAACAGCATTGTTCCAGAATGTGTTCAGTCACTTGAGCTTGCAAGATGCACATTTAACACAGCCTGACTAGGAAATTTAGGCATACGTTTGTCTAATTCAAATAGACAATGGACATTCAGTGAATGCATATGGCGCCTGGTATCTGTCTCATTAGAGTAGCTCCATAAGCATCAACCTCAATTAGTGTCATCCTTCCAGAGGGCAACTCGTGGCTTTGTTTCAAATGCACTGACTTTGTTTTTGAACAATTGCAGAGGGGAAAAAAAATTCACTCCAGATCCAAGTCCTCTTGGAGGAGGCAACCCATACATTTAATTCATTCTGCTCTCCCATAATTAAGCTTCTCTTTTGTGCTCAATGCAAGAATGAATTGCAGATGGGTTAAATGATGGTCAGTTACAATTATGTACTTATTTTCCTTGGATCAAAACAACGTATCTGAATCTTTTGAACCCCTTTATTACTTAATTTGGATGCTTGATGTGTGCAGTGTTGAAAATTAAAACTACCAGTCTCCTTTTTGGCTTCCTTCTTAATTAGCTTGCAGAATTAAAATCCTCGATTTATTTATTGCAAATATTTGGGTTTTTTTCCCGCCTACTAACCTTTACACACCAATATTTATTTTCTTCGGCTTTAGACCACTAACCCGAATGTACAATCAGGTGCTTTGCAGCTGCACTAAATTTCCATCTATGCAACCAGATGACTCATAATATCTAATGATTAAACACCAGGCAATCTTTCTGCAGGTTTTAACAGATCTCACAAAGAAAAACAAAGACCAACAGAGCTTAGTGCCATTACAGTTGCTTTCTGGAAATTGCCCAAACTTTGCATGTCTACATGAGAATTAAGGTTGTGTGTCTTTCCACATAACCAGGCTAAATTTAGGCACATTTTAAGTACTGTATATAAAATTATGCACCGCGAATTTGGAAGAAAGCTACCCATGTAGTAAATATGATCTGAAGAGAAACCAGAGCATATATCCGTTGTAGTAATGCTGATTATCTGATGATGTTCGGTTTGTTTGCTTTTCTGCAACATACTGTTCCTTTACAGTTTGCTTTGTACGGCTCTGTGCTGATCTTCAGATGCCATGAAGTTTGATTGGATATAATAAATAAATAAGACTTTGGAGGGGCCACATTCAGGATCCTGAAGGCCAGTTCTAGTTTTGAGCTCAGTGGGTCCAAAAAGGATTGCAAGCCAAAAATAAATTCAACATTAAAACTGTGTTGGACTATGTGTTTCTACTGAAACAACTGATATAAGCTTCCTATGATGAGTACAATAAACTATTTTAAATGCATGTCAGGAAAACAAACTTTGCATCTATCTGAAGAGCACTCGCCTGGGAAAGGTGTTTGAAATTTTGGCGTTCCCATAAATAAAAGTCCATCTGCTACCATAAGTGGCTGCCTTAATTCTCTAAGGTTCCTCATCAGATGCCAAGGTGAAGTCAATCAGAGTAGTACCTGTGTAGCACATTTATGATCTAAGATGAAAAGAAATCTGTTTCCCCTTACCCCAGGATGCAAATCCCATCATCTTTTTGGTCAAAACTATGTCTGAATGAGAACTTGTCATTATCCATTGAAAGAGCTACTTGTTGATGGCTCTTAATCATTTTCTGAATTGTGTGCCTATAAAACACTCACCTGGAAAAGAGCAGGTGATGTTACAAAAGGAAGAGACAACTTGTTCCCAATTGTCGAAGGGAATTTAAAAACAAACAAACAGTGGAGATAAAGTAGATAAAGAGTTCCAGAAAAAGCAGGGTTTTTTTTTAATTTTCTGAATCATAAATTGTTAACCGACACCTGTTAAAGCCCTCTCTTTTTACAACTTGAGGAGAAACTCTTGCTAGGAACATTAGGTGCACAGGTGTAATTTTCTGTCTTTGTGTTAGGAAAGAGGTATTAAACGTTCCTGTGATCAGACTTTCGGGTCTCAATTATGCATTTAAAGCATCTGCTTTCTAAACTTTTTTTTTTTTAGACCAATCACTCAGACACCCTTACACTCATGAACAACCAGACCCACACGCGTAGAGTTCAAACTAGCTATTTTATTGTTGTGTGCCCATTTCACAGGAATCTTCCCAGAGTGGCAGTTTTTGCCTGGGAAAGACTAGATAAGGCATTCAGGGTGAGGGGGGTCAGACCTTACCCTCTTGTATATACATAATGAGTCCAGCGAATTCCCTGCTTGAACCCTCCTTGTGACTGGGACAGTTTCTCTCCAACAAAACTTTAAAGAAATACACACACACACACAAACACACACAGATGAATCTAAGGATTCCCCTCCAAGCCCTCCAAAACTCAGCCCAGAAGCATACATTAGATATTAGAAGAACATCAGAATATGAAACCTTGAAAACATAATTTGAGCTACCATTGGTTCTACTTACAAGAGTATCTAAAAAAGTTTAAAAATCCAGGATTTCTTTTCCATTTTATAAATGAAAATGGTATTGAATATAACAGAGTAATGGAGCTGGAAGGGACCTTGAAGGTCTTCCAGTCTTCTAGTAGGTTGACCCCCTTCTTCTTTGGGGCAGCCCTTCAAATATTAGGAGACTGCTATCACATCACCCCTCGTCCTTCTCTTTGTTAAACTAGACATACCCAACTCCAGCAACCGTTCCTTGTATGTTTTAGCCTCCAGGCTCCTAATCATCATCATTTTGTTCTGCTCTCTGTCCTCTTAATTCTGGACTGGGGAGGGGCGCATTTTTCAATTGTTAAGTTGCTACAAAGTAATTTACCTGATATAAAAGTGCAAGAAAAAAAGGGATGAAGATACAGAACAAAAAGAAAAGCTTCAAGGGGAGGTTAAGGTTTAGAAAAGAGGGGTGCCCCTGAAATTTTGTTTTAGGTAACACTATTGAGGCATTCTGTACAACAGAACCATGTTAGCTAGTTGAATATGGTCAATTTAATAATCTTGATAGCGTATGCATTTACACCTGCTTCTCTTTCAATATTTTGATGGTTTCTCTCCTTTTGACAGAAACAGACTGTCTAATTTTGCATCAAAGTATGCATCCTCCATGTCACAACCCCAATGGCATTTGGCAAATGCCTCTTTTCTACAGTGAAAAAACCAAGAGTGCTGACACAGAAATACATCGGGCAAGAATCAGTACCTCTTAATTCTACCAAACTCAAGCAAGAGACCGAAGGGTGTGTGGAAGTCAGGATTTATATGAATTGTTATTGCTATCCTCTCGGTCCAATGTACGTAAGCCACACAAGAGCTCTCTTACTGCTGAAAAATATCAAGCTATTAAAGACAATTTATGCTCACACTTATCCCTAGAGAAAAGAGCTAAAGACTCCCTGTGATTCATGCTGGAAACTAGGAAGCCACTATGGATATCAACCTAATGAGGAGCAGTCCAAATATTCATATCCATGCTCAATTTCCATTAATTATGAACTCATGGCAAAGAACTGGTGGTTTAGCTCTCCACTGGGACATTTACACCTCCATTAACATGTCCTAAACCTTACAAGGGACATATGTTGATGTAAAGAAGGGTATCTGAAAATCCTTCTTGACCCAATGGGATTAGCCCACTCTACTCACTCCAGTAGAAACGGCTTGCTATGGGCCCCATCTATGAAGGAATTTGGGCTGATTGGGTCCAAGAGAAGAAACTGTGGGATATTCTATTGCCGGTGGTATGATCTTCTAGAAAGGCTTTAAAAGTAGGTTTTTCTGGCTAGCTTGGGGCCCTGATGGAGGTGTTCTTATTGGGAAACACCCATCCAGACAGGGAGGAGGAATCAAGTAGGGAATTAGTCTTGAATCGTTGCACAGCTGCAAGAGATCCAGGGCTGGCTCCCCCTAAGCTCCAGGGAACCTTATCTATCTGTTCCTAAGGGAAGGCATCAACCTGAGAAGATTCCTGTATAATAAGCAGAATACAATAAAGTGGTTAGTTGAACTCTACTTATGTGGATCTAGTTGCTTGCACTTGACAGCTCTTCATTGGAGGTAAGAAGAAGATGGAGTCAAGAAAAGATTGGACAACCATTTGTCCAGGATAGCATTAAGAGTCCCGTCATGGGCAGTCTATGATTCTATGACTTCTTAGAAGTGGAATCCTCTCATTCACTCAATTTGTCAGCCTTCTCATCATTCACCTCCATCTCCGCCATAAATCTGGAGAGATAAAATATGTGCCACACTTGCAAATTACTGCCAAATGCCAATATCCATAGCCACTTTATTTTACACCAGTCTGCCACTTATTTCATCAGCTGTCAAGTCAGATTCGCTCAGAGCAGCATATCTGCACGTAGTTTTGATGCAACATTTTTTTTAATTCAATTACACAATGGAAGCTTAAACATAATGAAACAGCTCTGCAGGCATTCATCCTTTATACCAATCAGGTTTGCAACAATTAAGGTGCCTGTTGGAGTCAGCAAGCTCAGCTCACCAACGACATGTGTGTCTCTGAGCAGGATGATGGTATTTTGGAAAGGAAGTGATCCGTAAGTGCATGCAACCCAAACAAACATTTTTCACCTCTCTGGGAAAGTGATTTATTTGAGAACACACATAGCCCAGACTCATATAACATTACACACATTCCAAGCAATGATATTTTTGATTACCTCTTTCTCGTGCCAACCAGCCTTCATGACCTGAACCAACAGACTTTTGATTCTACTCTCCTATTTAACTTTTGTTAACTATTATAGTTTTGGAAGAATTTGCCCACGAGGCTGGATGGCTGGGAACGAAAAGGATCTTCAATATTGTTTGTTCAATATTTAAAACACTGGCACTCGGAAGAGAAACGGGCTTTTTTCCAAGATGCAATTATGGTTGTGAAAATGAGATCAAGCAAACCATGGTTTCTTTAGAGGTGTAGATGGATGGTCCAAATTTGCAGTATGGTAGGCACAAAAGATCAAGACTATACATTAAGTTGCAGTTCTGAAGATTAATTGCTCAAGCCTATGCACAAGGTTGGACTTATACCATTTGTGGGAACGTAGTGACTCTAGTTGATGACTCATTTAACTCCACCCCCAGCTCTGCCTGCTCTTCTACTACAGGTATGGCATTAAATTCTATAAAAGATTGTACAAAAACTTGGGGTTTAGATGATGGCAGCTCACCTGTCATGAGTAACTTAGCAAATTGTCACTTCGAACCCTTCAAAGGATCACAAGAATATTTTGTCACAATTATTATTTCTTTTTTCTCTTTTTTTAAAGAAAAAAGGGAGGCTGGAAGTCCTGTCAACTTTTGCTTGGGCTTGGCTTACTTCTTTGCCCCCAGAATTTGAGAACTTCTGCGATATGTAGATTAATCCTTATAAAAGGCTTCAGTGAAAATGAATTCCTCCTCCTCCTCCTCCTCCTCCTCCTCCTCCTCCTCCATCATATGATTGCTTGAAACATTTTAATAAATGAAAAGGAATATCACTAATATTTTATGCAAGATTGTTGAGATGGTTGCTGAACTGTGACATGAACTGCCTTCCCAGGGGAGGGTGTGGGTGAAGCCAGGGCTTCTCACCTAGACCCACTTTCCATTTCATGACACCAGAACGGTGTCACGTCTATGAAAGTGTGAACTGGACCTTTTGTGTTGTGCTGTCAAAATATGAGCGGCAGCAAGGTAGAACATCCCTTGAAATATTCACCTTGTCATATCACTATGCCTTGCTTAGCAGTTGTGAGTCTTGAAAACGCACATTACAATCCCGAAGGTGGGTTTCTTTTTCTTTTTTCTTTCTTTTTTTGGTAAAGATGAGATGAAACTATCTGAAGATTACCTTTTCGCTTCTTCGCCTCAGCATGATAAGTTTACACTGCAACAAAGGACATGTAAAGGACATCTCTAGAAAAGGGAAAGAGACAGGAGAGAGACAGAGGAGGAAAGGAAGAGATAGATTCTTTGATTCTAGTTTCTAAACAAACAAACACAACCGGAATGCTCAAGAGGAGATATTTTAATAACAGGACTAGGGTAATAAGAACATGGTGAATGTCAGCTGTTTGATTGCCAGGGATGCTGAAACAAAAGAATTAAAGCTGTCATTTTTACCCCATGTTTGACAGCAAAGGGGACGCATTGTTATCTAAACAATCATCTTCCCTGGAGTTTGCAACAGAGGACACTGATGATAATATATGAGAATTAATATGTGGTGATCACAGCAGGATCCCTGTGCCACATTCCTGGTCTTTTTTGAATTATTCTTTTCCTTCTTGCGTAGACACATATTATCAGCTTAGGAAAGAAACCAAATGAGTCTCTATTTGCTCTGCCATGTCACGGAGACTAAATGCACCCGAGATACACAAAAGATCAATGGATGCCAGTATCTACTGGATCAAAGTGTGGTGGCCCACTTATTGGAGTAGCTACCCTTTCACAAGCCTTCCATCGCTAATCAATCAACAACACTCTCTGGTCCAGAATATGCTTCTCCCGCAATCTGTCTGGGACCAAGAGATGAAAAAGAAGGGAAATAAAGATTTGCTAGAAACTCTGGAATTCAAAAGGTAACAGATGCCAAGCAAAGCCATTTGTAATGAGGAAATATGCCGATGACCATTGAAAATTGTGGGCACAGTGGTTAAAGTGCAGGATTGCAGGCAAACTCTGCCCACAGCCTGGAATTTGATCCTGATGGGCCTTGAGGTGGACTCCGCCTTCCATCCTTCCGAATTCAGTAAAATGAGGACCCAGATTGTTGAGGGCAAGATCCTGAAATTGTAAACCGTTCAGAAAGTGCTATGAAGCACTATGAAGCAGTATATGAGTCTAAGGGCTATTACTAAATGCTATGCTAATAACAGAGAAGGTGTGTCCCTTTCATTTAACAATGGCAGAATGCATGGTCTAAAACAGAGGCCCCCAACCTTTTGGACACCAGGGACCGTGGAGAGAGGTTTTTCCGTGGACTGGAGGGGGTGTGGTTTTGTGTGCTGCCTGCATCCCACGGATGGGGCTTCACTTGCTTGCATGGCCCAGTTGCTGGCATGCCATGGACCGGTGCTGGTCCATGGACCAGGGGTTGGGGACCCCTGGTCTAAAGGAGGAACACTCTCTTTTTAATTGGAGCTGATTGGTTAGTTCTTCCATCCTGGAGATAATAAAGGACTGATTGAACTGTATTGTCCATGTTACACCCTTCATGTATTTAGAAAACAGCTATTTGTTTTAGCTATTTATGGCTAGAGATTCCTAATCCCACCGATCTTTTTTTCCCCACAGGATGACCTGCTATTCTTTCATCATAACTGTTGCTCTCCATTAGGCGAATATTTATATGCTGCTGTTTTCTCATAAAGTCCAGCCTCTGCAGCTGGTTGCAAATGCTTTATGGGCTACAACAAGATTAAAGAGATCTAGCTAGCTAACTTTCTATCTGTTTGTTTACAACAAAGTAGTAAAATAACACAAGCAGATGTCACTAAATCAATGAGACAGCTTTTGCTAAAATAAACCAATCAATAGAGATGAAATGTAGTTAAAAGCAATGGATAATAGAACAGTCTTATTTTCTGCTGGAAAAGTGGCCATAAATGTTTTTCCAACTGAAGAGATGTTCTAAAGAGGGGAAATACCCGTGAAAAATATCAATCACTCCACAATTCTAACTCTCAAGCAAGTGGAACACAAAAGGAGTATGAAATATTGTTAACTTTTATAACAAACCCAATTGGAAAAAGGCTAATTATCGCACTGAGCATGGCACCATTAAACAGTACATTTATTCTTCCATTTAACTTATATGAAATCTGTCTCACGTAATTAAAAAAAAAAAGTTGTGCCATTTAATTGTCAGGGCTTTCTAAATTTATAGCCAAAGGAGACGGTCACGTATGCATCATTCTGAAGACTAGGGATAAGGAAAAAGACAACTCAATTCACATTTCAGTGAAAGCCTCTTACAATCCAGATCCGTATAAAAATTATAATGCGGTTGAATGCCCAAATTCTGCAAGGCAACTTGATACTTGAAAACATTGTGTGCGTTTCAGGAAATTGTGCCTAAAACTGAGCACAGAATGACCTTCCATTGTCATAAAGATTGTGGATCTTGATTAAGCATAATTCACATTATAAAGCTCATTCCCCAGAAGGTTCGACGGGACTCTATTAATAAGAGTACAACTTGCAAAATCTAAATGTAAATATAAAAAGATGCTCTAAGATTTCAATCTAATATGAAAGTGAGAGAAGTGGAGAAACGAGAAAGTGACATCCTTCTCAAAAGTCATTAAGTGATGCTTATCCTTAACCTACAATAAGTCAAATCATTCTGACATTTTAAAGTACATTTACAAGGACACAAGAAGGAAAGAATGAATGAAGCATTTGTGTCATTTGTTCAAAATGTGTTCAAAACTAAGGAAAATCAGGCTGTCCGGCGACAGTTATCTGCCATTGTTATCTTCCAGGAATACATAAATTGGGTCTTCCCTTGCTACTATGCCAGCTTTAATTTTCTTGTTGGTTAAATGATTTCTTTAGTAATTTTTAGTAGGACAAGTGTCTAGAAGCAGTGGGGGAACCAATGGAGTGAATTTAGGATAGAGGTCCCCAACCCGTGGTCTGTGGCCAGCACCGGTCCACGGCATGCAAGAAAATGGTCCATGCAAACAAGCGAAGCTCCCATCCGCGGGATGCAAGCAGCACGTGAAACCACGTCCCCTCTGGTCCATGGAAAAAACTCTCTCCATTGAACTGGTCCCTGATGCCCCAAAGGTTGGGGGCCTCTGATCTAGGAAGTTCCTGAAGACTCACAAGTGTTCCTTTTGACAACATCATTTCTCTCTTTCACTTCTTTTGTTCTGAAGACATAGACTTATTTTCTAATTCAATTTGTGTCATTGTAAACTAGAGGTTGGCAAGTGAGAAAAAGAAGGAACTCAAATTTCCTAAAGCACAGAAAGGTACAATGACTCTGATAATAACCAGCAACCCAACAGAGTGCTGCTAATAGCAAACATTATTGGTCCATCCTTAATTAAACAAATTGTCCACTCATTTATCATCCTTACAGGGCATCATCCTTTGATTCATGCTATGTTTTAAAAGCCTGACTTGATAGCTTCCAAATATTTCAAGCTACTTGACTAAATTATCATCTTTGGTAATCTATAGAGAAGTCTCTTACGGTTCTCATAAGCACCTGAATAGCTTTATTATTTGAATTAGGAATAAATCACCCCAGGCCATATTGTGCTCAGAGTGTTCTTTCACTTTTCAGCACTTGACTTTTCCTCCCAAAGGATGATGTCACATCCATCCTTTTAAAAAGGATGCTACCTCATGTCCAGTTCCTTGATGCCAGCTTCTTGGTTGCTTAGCAAAGCATTTAGTACTTGCTTCATCTCTGGATGTACAATTCTTTTTTCTTTTAAATGCAAGAGGGGGTGGAATTGACACATTCTTGTTTCTAAGCTTGTTCACAATGTGCTCTTTGCTTCCACAGCTTTATCAAGTAATTTAGAAGTCAGGCAGGAAAGAGAAAAGTCAGTCATGGTCCACGGGATGGTAAATGGCTTTTAGGGAGAAAGAAAAGGAATGAAATGATCAGAAAAGTTGCTGTATCATGTGCGGTTACATTAATTTCATATATAAGTTGGTGTCCTCAGGTCTCCTCACGTATTATGAGATACTTATGGGAAGACGTGCTCATTTCACGCAGAACTTTATCTAACCCAATATATTGTAGATGCAGTTATAACATCCTTGTGTGGTGGCCATCCAGCAACTTTGGTGATCAGAAGCTCATCACCATCTCCAGGGTTTCCCATGAGAAGTGTGAACTCCATTAAAGAGGAAACATGAAGACCATTGCTTTAGTAATCCCTTATCTTTATCTTAAAAGGAAAAAAAACCCTGTGAACAAATGGAATATAACATATCAAAAGTAACACACTTATTATTCCAGACCATCTGTAGCCTTGAACAGAAGTTAATAATTATCAAGCTACAGAACCAGACACATTTAATTGAGAATTAAAATTAGGCTTTTATCTCTCCTCCGTGCCACTACACATACATTTTAGACTTGTAGTAAACTATCTAAATAGTTATAGCTTCTTTTCCCACCTGACAATGCCCAGAAAATGCAAAACCTATAACTATTCAATTTTAATGATAGATAAAATGTATTGATAGCTTAATTGGTCTACTGGGATCAGGGTGGAGGAGCAGGATGGTTGCTGAAAAGAGTTTTTCAGGATAGACCATCTGGTGGAGCTTAATGAAAGAGCGAAAACACATCTTTTGTCTTCCTTGGTCTCGAATTGCAAAGTCATACAGTCAACTTCTAATGAGCACTCAATGAAACAGATGGAGAGGGCTACCATCTTGAAATCTTCTTGGAACACAATAGCTCTCAACAGCTGCACAAATTAAAGCAACTGCTTATAATAGATGGTCCAATTACAGTTCCAATGATGGCTTTTCCTCCATTTATCAAACACAATGGGAGATATCACAATCATCACATAGTTAAACTGTTTCCATGTGATAGTCCTTCCACAATAATTCCTGGGAAGGACATCCTGTTGTAGCAGTATTTGATGTCTTCACATCTTAAGTGTTTCACATGCAAGGACCCCCAAATTATCTGGCCTCCAAATTATCTAGTATAATTAAAAATAAATATCTTAAAAACAAAGGTATTTATTCTCAACTTAAGCTTGACCCAATGTAACATCTTGCACTGTTGCAGGCAGTTATTTTAGATATTATTTGGACTTCCCGGGACAGACCTGGATACCATAATAATCCTCCACCAAAGGACTAAAAAAGTTTCCATCTAAAGTTATACTTAGTCCACCAGAGTCCTAGCTTTCTGTTTCAAAACATCCAAGCACAGCCCTGTTCAGGAGGATTTGGAATTCATGACAAATCGCTGAACACTCAGTACACATGCCCTTGGTGTGAATTTTTCTTTTCCTTTTTATTAAGATAGATAGGCAAGTGTCTTAGATGCATTAAAAGCAATTTATGCAGTATTCCATTAAGGCAGTTAAACAAGTTTTCTTCTTCTTCTTCGTCTCCTTAAACCCTCCTCCTCCTTCACTGCAGCAGCTGTAAAGAAACAGGAACTGTGGCAGTGATTTATTGCTACTTGCACCGATATATCTAAGCTAACTGTTTCTCTTTGTCTTATGTAGTTAAGCTTACAGTTATTTAGATATATATTTTCTTCTTTCCACAGTGCTAATTGCAATGGCTGGTCTTCTCTTTTAGCTTGGCTGGATCTGATCTTCCTTCTTCAGCTTCTCCAAGACCACCTGCTTCAGAAGACATGTCCTTAGTCACAATTTTTCTCTTCTATGCTCTCTTGTACAGAAGGACCTGAACTGTAGTTTTCCAAAAACAGTTGAAAATGAAGACTCCAAAAATAAGACACTTTGGGTCACTCTATGGATGAAACAAATCTGTTGCTTTTTCATTCATTTATGCATCAGAACAAGTTCTGAAAGCTTGCAGTCTCCATTGCCTTCTTCTTCAGCGCACGCCCTGAATTGGACATTTATTAAGAGTTGGTTTCTCCCATCTCATCATATAAAGTGCAAGTTGTGGGAAACAGATGGAAGGGCATATTCTGATTTGATCAAACATGGGCTAAAATATGTTACTTATTCCCAGGCTGCAATTTCCATAAGCAAGCCTTCACAACACGCCCAAGAAATGTCCCCTGAGGAGGAAGTGTTGATGGTTTTGGACTAAAAAATCAGATGGAACAGGAAAATGGCAAATGTCCTGGAGTTTTGCCTCCCAGGCATTTTTAGGCTTGGCAAGTTCACTTGAGTAACTTCTGGGCCCTGTCTCTTATTTTTCAGCCTCAGTGATGACACGTTTTTAGGTACCCAATTTTATTTCTAGCATCAACTTTCTTCTTTTCTGAGCATGCATGTCCTTCTTCATAATTTCACCCATCCTTTCCCTTTATCATCTATAATTATATGCAATTAAACTACTCTCAGAACTATTCATTCTCCCACTGTCTGCCCCATCTCTAAAATGCCTCTAAATTTACCTTGTGTTTTCCTCTGCTATAGTTCAAAATAATGCTTTTTGTTGTCTCCAATCTCTACTCCTGGGCTGATTATGCTGAAACATTCACCATCTGGTATCTATTTGTCCCACTCTGGTTCCAAGAGCCAAGACTTTGTGAAACAATGAGCCATTGTTTCCTGTGGTGTTCAGATTGAGGAAATGCCACCTCCAAAAATTGTGTTTCTGATATTCATAGCTCAGGCCACCCCCGATCAATTACAGAAAGGTGTGAACAATAAGCTTACTCACCTACGCAGGGGGGGGGGAACAGAAAAGAAACTAGGGGGTATGAAAAGTTCCAGAAATCAGGATTATTCCCCTTATTCTAGATAATAAAAATCGGATCATACAATGTGCCTCCAACTAGCCTTAGCAACCTTTGAAACCTGTTAAGTCTTTCTTCAGTGGAAGATTAATGGTTTTTCTTTTTATTTTAGGTTGACCAGAGTCAACATTTTGTGAAATGGGCAGTTATACAAATCTAATCAATACATATTTTTTTTGAAATGCAACATGGCAACAACAGCATCAAAATCTCACCAACATGGCATTAAAAGCTCAACATGGCATGAAAAAGAGGTGGCAATGTTTATCCTGATGTACAATTTAAAGTTGGTTTGATCGAACCTCCAAATATGATTGAGTCTATATCTACTGACGGTTGGCGTTGAATCCGCACCTAGGTGCTTCCAAATCAATTGGATGATCCAGAAAGTTACAACTGATTTTCTTCTGAAACAAATCCATGATCCAAACAGAATCCATCGGCTGAATCAAACCAGCTTGAATTACCAAACTGAACTGGTGATTGGAATCAGTGGATTTGTCTTATTTACACATTCCTATTACAAAATTCTTCCTATTTTTACATTGGTCCAAAAGCTCATAGGTTATTTCTGACCAGGTTGAATGAAAATTAAGTCTTGATTTTAACTTAGGCAATAGTCCATCTGCACTTGCTCCACAGATAGCTCTTTTCTCAGCTAATTCAAAGACTTGCTCTATTTCCTACCTTTACAACCTATTTTCCCATCCTGGTGGCATTCAAAATTGCCCCCACACCAGACCCCCACTACTCTAAATAGGGTGATGTCATAAGATGCTGCACAAAACAATACATTTTAAAGCTTTAACTATCACCACATATGTTCATATCCCCACCTTTATTATTTCCATGTATGAAAAAAATTACAATCTGACCTAGTTATTAGTTAAATCATATCATTTCAGATAAATTTCCTTTCCCCTCACCTCATTTGATGGAAACTCCAAGACTTTAATGAACACTGTTGAGTTTAATTCAGTTTTGAGGCATACACATTTTGTGGAAATAAATTGCTTATGATTATAGACTGGGCATTGTCTTTGCAAATGGGTCAGAGTTTATTAGCTTTAAAGGAAGATTATTAGCTTTTAAGAAAAATTACCCACTTCACATTGCTTTAAGTAGTGAGCAGATTATTTGCAATGTCTACAATGTGTTGCAAAGGTAACTTAACTGAAATGGAATAGGAAACAGGCTGGGAACATAGTAGAATGTAGTTTGAAGCAGAACACAGGACATAATCTGCAAGGGTTACTAAAATAGACATTCTGATTCCCTGGTATTCTTAGTTAGTTAATTAAAGTTTATTACAGCCATAAATCAGCATTGTAAAATGAATAAGCATATTGAAAAAGAGTATGTATATAAACAATATAAATCATAAGCATAATACAGATAAATGCTAAACAGATAAAAAATTTCTATAATATAGGAGGAATGGAATCTAAACATAAACTAAAACAAGTCAATTTTTAAAAAAAACAAAAGTGACAGGGCTATCAACTGGATCAAACTAGCTTGTAATAACCCCGAAGAGAAGCAACAAACACCAAATAATGGTATCTCAAGCTTTGCACATAAACTCCAGCTGTGCTTTTTGTCTCCTCCACAAAGAGGGATGTTACAACCAACCAAAGTATTCCTTCTTCTCTTTGATATAACATATCTTTGAACAAAGCACCAACATTGAGAGTTGTCAAAGTTTACAGTGATACATAGCTTGTGTCTTGAAATCAATTCCCTCCTCCCCCCCCCCCCACACACACACACAGAGAGAGAGAGAGAGAGAGAGAGAGAGAGAGAGAGAGAGAGAGAGAGAGAGAGAGAGAGAGAGAGAGAGATGCACACATCATGGCTCAGTTTTGTACGAATGAGGAAGATGCAAGAAAACATCACTTGGAAAAGATAGGATCTCCAACATCTCATGCTATTAGTCAACCTTCAGACTGTGGGACTTCCATAGAACTATGACCAGGTAATTATGCTTTGACTTTAAGAAAACGACTAAGTCTCGTTAGTCTTCAAAAGTCTGCAAACTTTGAGAGTTGATTTGTATTTTTTCATGTGCAAATTAAATATGATGTGGTAAAAAGAAGAAATATCTATAACATAGTTATAGAAGTGGAACAACATGTGGTGCTAGATAGATTAGATGATAGATAGATAGATAGATAGATAGATAGATAGATAGATAGATAGATAGATAGATAGATAGATAGATAGATAGATAGATAGATAGATAGATAGATGATAGATAGAGGGCTTTTTTTCTCATAGAACGCCCAGAATGGAGTTCCGGTACCTTTTTTGGATGGAACCTTGAAGGGTAGGCAAGGCGGGTTGTGTGACATGTGTGAGTTCCAGCACTTTTTTTTTTTTTTTAGAAAAAAAGCACTGGATAGATAGACAGACAGACAGACAGACAGACAGACAGACAGACAGACAGACAGACAGACAGACAGACAGACAGGAAAGGTGATGATAGATATTTGATTGATTGATTGATATAAAGAACTCAGAGAGGTGGCATACACACAGAACCCCACCTGTTTGAATTATCCCCAGGGAAGGTAAAGTGTTGGTTCAACGTGCTTTATCCCTAACGATGCTGGGAAACGTACGAGACTGTGATCAAACTTGTCACTGCGTATATAATAAAAGAATAAAACAACAAGGCAACGATGCACACCCCCATCCCCACACTCACCCACCCACATAAAGTGACAGCCATCCTGTGAAACAGAAATTGATCATTTGAATTGAAAGGTGCGAGCTATTGGGGTCTGGCACTAAAGAGGCGGCAGTATTAAGCACCATCACAACTCAACAGGGAGGCTGGTCCTGAATCGAAAATAGAGAGTGTTGTGTTTTGTGATGAACTCGTTTTATAAAGCGCGATCTGTGTGTTGCATAGAAATTTTAATTGAAAGCAAAATTGATTGCGGCCTTCCCACTCCAGAATACCAACTTATTGCAAAGTTGATAGCTGCCACTTTTCTTCTTTATAATCATCCTTCACGGGCAGACATAAACATCTACCTGAATTCAATCGTATCTCTTGTTATTATTTTTTAGAAAAGAGGCTGATTCTGAATACAGCCCACAGTCCCAATGACAAAAATGGTTGACACATGGGGGGAGGAAGAGGAGGAGGATTGGCTGGAGGAAGAGCAATATGAATTCTTCCTCTGCTTCACCCACTAACAAACTCTAGGTCAATTCAGAACCTTTTGTGCTGGTTATAGGTGAGCAAGGTCCTGCAGAGCACTTCCTGAAAATGTGTTGAGTATCCACAATCATCTTGGGGAGAATGCAGAGATCCGACAAAGGTGAAAGCGTCAGAGAAGGACATCAAGTAGCCTCTGGAGATGGAATAAGGCAAGGAGAAGAAAGTTGACAGGTTGACAATACGCTCGTCAATTACTGGATGCTGAATGGTTTCCTCTGAGAATCTTATACCGAGTGAGAGAAAGGAGCTTCTGATTAGGACTGGGCTCACAGCAAGGGCAAGAAGAATGCATGGGAAGTTTGGACTAGTTTTTAATTGGACACTGGTGATGGAAGAACACCTCAGCAATGGCCACAGACTAGGATAGGCAGCAATGCACCAGTAGAAGAGAATATTCGTAGCTCAGGGTTGAATGATGGAATCCTTGGGGCTCTCTGAGCTTGGTTGTTTTCTTGCAGACATTTCGTTACTCAGCTGGGTAACCTCATCTTTGTTAGAAGGGAGGGGGGTTTGTGGAAAGGAGGAGAAGGAGAAGGAGAAGGAGAAGGAGAAGGACGACGACTATAGGGTCCTTGGTGCTCTCTGAGCTTGGTTGTTTTCTTGCAGATGTGTCATGACCCAACAAGGTAACATCATCAGTGCTAGAAGGCAGTTAGGTTTGCTTTCTGTTTCTATACAGACAGCAACTCCCCTTAGCAAGCAATTTCCACTCTGTTTTAGCACTGATGGTGTTACCCAGTTGGGAAATGAAACATCTGCAAGAAAACAACCAAGGACCCCTCAGTGCAAGTTGAGTTCATTCTTGCTGGCTCAAGAATTCTGGGAGTTGAAGCCCGCAGGTCATAAAGGCTCCATAGATGCCCACCCATGTTCTACCATCTTTTGCTAACAGAAGCAGATGCTTCAAATTGCTTGACGTTAGGTTTAGATCTATTTTAATTCTACACATTGCACCCTCCATTGATTCATTCAATCTTTTTTTTTCAATTTGAGCAGATTTTTATCTGTTTATGGGCAACCTAACATGTTCTGCAAGAGCTGGAATTCTTAACCAGGAGAAGGGAGAAGCAGGAAGTCACATTTTATAGCAACATTCTCAAGTACAGAAGGAAGATATACAGTATGTGAGAAGTTGGGAGGGGGTGATGCTATATATATATATATAGATAGATAGATAGATAGATATATAGATATATATATAAAGATATATATATATATATATCTTTCTTTCTCTCTAGGGCATGAGATATAATTTCTTCTTTGTTGTTGTTGCTCTGGTTAATGCTTATCATTAATGTATGGTTAACATGTGGTGGAATGCTATAAATTCAATCAAATGTTAATCCAAGCATCTGTTTAGCTTCATTTGTAAAATGAGAAAGGGAAAGATGTTACATTTTAAAACCCAATTGGAAAAGGTTGTTTTACTCTCAAAAAAACCCCCAAAAATAAAACCACAGTCTGAATGATGATGGAAGTGGCTAAATGAAGAAATTAGCCATCTTATTAGACATATCCAAGATATCTAACACATCCTCCTCTTCCTATTTTCCACACAACAACATGCCTGTGAGGTGGGTTTGGGCTGAGCAACAGAGACTGGCCCAAAGTCACTCAACTGGTTTTCACGCCTAAGGTGCAACTAGAACACACTGTCTCCTGGTGATTGGTCCAAAGTCACCCAGCTGGCTTTCATGGCTAAGGCAGGACTATAATGCACAGTCTCTTGCTTGCTAGTCTGGTGCCTTAACCACTAACTCTCCGATCCTGATTTAATGGAAACTGGGAACTTAACAGTCCACAAGAGGTATATTGTATACAACTCTCTCTCTATTACACACAGAGAAACACACAATCATGCCCATCCTTTGACCATCTCGTTGCTAAATAAAAGCAAGAACTGATAGGAGAAAATGCAGGAGAAATCTCATTGTGACTCTAGTTGTTTGTTTAAAAAAACTAAAGGAAGAAAATCAATGTAGCGATATCTTGGACTACGTTATACTGTAAAAGAAAATTGAAAATGGAGCAGAAAAAAAGGGAGACCACTTAACGCTGCTAAACATATGCTGGTTTGTAATGGTAATAAAGATTTAAATGGGATAAGAATCTGCACAATTATACATAAGCCTTCACCCAGCTGGCAAAATAAATCTCATTTATTTAATTCTGCAACTAGGGGATATACAATTGAATGTATTTAAATTTTTCAATATACTAAAATTAGTGCTAACAACATCTGTACCCAACCCACCAGGGTTCTAGCTTTACCTGGTTTCAGATAGGTTACGTCTTTATTTATTTACAAAGAAAGATATCAGAGCAATATTGCATTTTCATCTGTCAGGCAATGACTAAGGTAAAATATCAATTATATAAAATCATGCAAATGAGTTGAACATCTGTCGAGACAATTATGGAAAAGCACTAGAAACATTTTGAATTCAGTCTGGAAGATAGTTCAATAAATTATATTCGAGCAGCTAGTTTGCATTAATTATTGAACATAAAAAAAATATCCAAAGAGAAAGGAAAAGATGGTTACAATTGCCAGGTACAAGAGATGGATCAAGTATTGTCCACAATGTCAAGAGAAGAAGTGACGAGGGTTCTGGAACAGAGAGAAGGAAATGTTAGTGGGTCAACTTAGATGTTCTCCATAGTTGCTCAGCCATGAATGTCTATGGAGATTCTCAGTCATCCAGGTCATGGTTGTCCCAAAGAGGCAACTGGACTTTCTTGTTTTCCTTTGAAGACGTTTCACTTCTCATCCAAGAAGAGTCTTTTATTAAGGTTCTTTATTCTATTATACCTATAGATATAGGTAATATAGAGAAAATGCTCCTTTTTCTAACTAGGGAGGCCCCACCTACTCAGAGATCCAAACAAGGCAACAAGTTTTCAAAGAACTTAATTTCACTGATTGATTTGAATAAAACTAGCCATATTTATTGCTTACTGATATCTAGCCAAGTAGATTGTCATCTGGATCCTATCATGGTTTTTTTCCCCTCCCCATTTCAGCCTTGGGGAATGCCTTTCTCCTACTAAAAATGTTATTCTTTAGATTTAATAGGATCAGTCTGGCAAAGACTTTCTATTTAAGGAAGCATGAGTGAATGGAGAGTAGAGTAGAAAAACACAGTCACAGGAGAGATTGTTAGATCACTCTGCAAGTCAAATCAAAGAAAGAAGAGAAAAATACAAGACTTTGATTATGATGGGGATATAATTTATCCACAGTTCAACCAACTAGGTGAGTGAAGTCTCAATAACATCTTTATAAAATAGTTGTATATACATAACATTTTTTATCTCTCTCAAATAATACCGTTTGTGTTTTGTGATGACATCATGTAGATGAATCACAGTGTCTATCTAATGATCTGTTGTCTATCTTGTAGTTTTACCTGAGTGGTTGACTTGTTTGATTATATACACAAGGAAGGTAGAAATAAAAACCAATAAAGAAAAGAAGAAGTGAATAAGACCTGCTTGCAAAAAACAACAACAATACAGTAGAATAGAAACAGTGAATATCTATAGAATGCCAATTTCAAGGGTTGTTTTATCAGATCCCTCCTCCTGGATCCCCAAATCAAAAGGAGAGAAATCCCAGTTTATCCTTAAAAACATGTTTCACACTCTCAATTTTTTTCCAGTTCATATAAGCTAATGATTGAAGGCATTATGCATAAAGATAATGATATTATAAATGCATAGACTAATGTATAGCATACAAATTAGCAAGATCAAAACTTTGGCCAAGAAAAAAAGAATCTAAGAATACTTCCCTCCTATCAGCCTCCTGAACTAAATGGTGCCCTGGCTACATGCCAGAAAACTAACACATTCCATAAAAGAGGACGGTCACTAGCATGAAAAACAAGAGAAATAAGCTATGGTGAGACTTACAAGTCACAAACGTTGGTACCCTCCATATCATTAGGAGCATACAGTGTAACAACTATTGATATTATTTGTTGATGAAATACATTATCCCACAAAAAGCCAGGAAAGGAAGCATATCAATTTCTGAGTATGTATGCAAGTTATTATTTTACCACCATTTACAAGGGTCTGTAAATAACTCGAAGCTAATATGAATTCTTACTGGAGGTTCTAAATAGACGAAACGATCTATTCAAGCTAGGCTGACAGAGATCATGATAGAAAGTCTAAATGTCTTGCTAAGTCATTTATACTGCTTCAGAATGTAATTAAAGAATAAAATTTGGAGTGGCAAGATCTCTCTGTTTCCTTGGAGAAAAATAAGAAATTCACAGAGGCAGTGGAACTTGGGAGAAGTCGGCAAAATGGAACCTCATTAAGTCAATTACTTCATTGACTTCTGCCTAGAAACAGTGTATGCCCGAGGCTTTTGGCTTGTTGACTGAAACATTCAAGGGAATGTTCTTTTCGACCATAACTAAAGACATGTCAGTGTATAAGATGAGCAATTGAAACTTTTCTGAGAAAAAGAGAGAGAAGAAGAAGAAGAAGCAACAGTACATTTTAAGTTAAAATATTGAAGTAGTTGGCTGTTGTGATATGGACCCCAGAAATATTTCTATCTGAAACTTCCACTCATTTCTTTTTTTCTAGCAATAGACAAGTTATCCTAAAGTTCAACGTGAATTAAGGTACTAGCTCCCAAATCCCTCACCTATTATGAAATTATAGCTGGCAGTATTTACAAATGCAATATGCTATTTAGAGGTACTGTTGGTCCAAGAAAAGAGATTACAGATGTGTTGACTAGATGCTTATACATCTTTCCATAGCTGAATAAATTCTATGAGTGATTAATAGACTAATTGAAGACTAATAAAGCAAAATGTGTGACTGGAGAGCAGGATCATGATCAGAAATCACTTGCTCATCTGTAAGTCTACATCTGGATGGATTAAAAAAATACAAATCATCCTTCTAAATGCATGAACACAAACGTCGTATCTCCCGTTTACCCTTCCTACTGATCCCCTTTCCCCCTTCCGATTGGATTGATTTAATGAGATCATCTTTTTTTTAATTCAGGTTTTTGAAATTAAATTAGTACTGCTACGACCAGGTCAATACTTGACAGGCAGCAAATGGAGCTTGTGTGATTTGTTCCAGGCTGAAACTCACCATTTTATTTTTTATCAAAAGTTGACAACGCTCCAGGATAAGTTTCAGATCATCAGCACCATGGACAGCGATCAAGTTATAGCTGGAAGCGAATCAAATTGAAGAGTCCCTGGGCAGAATTTGTTGGAATCTGCATTGGCTTGCTTTCTGGAGATCGATGGTGGTCATTGGATTGAACAAGGCTTTCCTGGGCAACCAATAAAATCCCATGCTGGCTCGTTAGGAATCCTAACAAGCAGGAGACTGATGAGAAATGCACGCTTAAGCTAAGAGCGTATCCCCAGGGAGGTGGCTTAAGTGGCTTAAGCTGTGAAGATATCTCCTAGCCTGCTAAAAATAGCACCACAATTTGGTTTCTCAGCTACTAAGGTTACTTTGCAGTGTGCAACTGCCTGCACGAAAGTCATGGGGACACAAAATCAATTCTGACTTCCGACTGCCTTTCTGTGTGATTCTTTCTCTTTATTTTAAATCAGGCGTGGGTTATGCGGCTCCAGAAATTGAACAGACTCATCTTCTCTGAACTCCGGCTTGCTCTTGGTATGCTTTCTTATCTCCCACCATCTCATCCAGAGGACCTGACCCAGCAGAATTTTCCTGACATAAGGAAACTATACTCCTGGGATGGATGGGTGGTTCATTGATTTGCAGGTCTCTTACCTGCTCACTTCTAATTTCTCAGGTCTTTGGTATACTGAATATCAGTTCCTGAAGACCTGTCAGCAATGTTTAATCTGACTCCTTCAATCTGCATTACAGCACATTGATCTGAAGGTAGAAAACCAGAAAGATATTAAAAATTCAAACGCTAGAGAAAATTATCACACTCATTATCTAAATTAGTTTATTAAAGCTGCAGGAAGCTCCTTCCATGAATGCAAGGGAAGGAAGGAGTAATATTCTCTTTTTGGAGGATTATACATTATTAATTGTCATTTCTCAGAGAGGAACCGAAGCTGCAACGACCTTCTTGAAGGAAACTCAAGGGAACAACACAGAACAGATATTTACACATTTGTGACATTAAAAAAGTAGGTTTTGAAGTAATCCTTCCAGTATCAATTTCATTTGTTGACTGCTTGAAATGAAGTGAACAGGAGGGTTTACATTGGTCTTCTCCAGTCAGATGCTGAACAATTCTATTGTCCACAGCTGGCATGGCCCTTGGTTATATGGTATAGCCCTCCCATGAACTCAATTTTGTTTTCCTTCACATTTGGTGCATTGTTGTTAGCAATAGCACTTAGATTTATATACTGATTTATAGTGCTTTATATCCCTCTCTAAGCAGTTTACAGAGTAAGCTTATTGCCCCCAGAAATCTAGGTCCTCATTTTAGAGACCTCAGGTGGATGGAAGGCTGATTCAACCTTGAGCAGGTCAGGATTGTACTGCTGGCAGTGGGCAGAGTCAGCCTACAATACTGCATTCTAACCACTGTGCCACCAGTTGTTGTTTAGATAAAGGTTTTTCTGTCTTGCAAAGAATTTTGTAAAAAGAGTTTTCCTCAAGAGGGTAGGATAGGAATGATGTGAAACAGACAATGGCAATCAATCAATAATATAAAAGATCAGCCCTCGGTGACTCTCATAACTAAGAATGGGTTTGAAAGACATGATGTCTTTCAAACCCATGTCTAGGGGAGACATGATGGCAGTGTTCCAATATCTGACACATTTGAGATATGATATCAGTGTTCCAATATTTGAGGGGCTGC
>NW_015387376.1:6654-68085 GCF_001527695.2 Protobothrops mucrosquamatus | reverse complement strand
CACACACACAAATAAACAGACCCATCATCTTCTCTTCAACAAACCACAGGCTGTCCTGATACCAGTCAACTTTTGTCTTTAAGGAAACGGTGAACTTTTCTTTCTAAAAAAGAAATGTATTCTCAATGTCGAATCGAAGTTTAAACACTTGTTGGATTATGTTCCCGCTGCCAGCAAAACCAAAGCCTGACGTGAGCCTCGTTTTGATCTCCTAAAAATTGAATTTTGTTGACAGCAGATCATTTTCTGTCCCCTTAAAGGGGGCAAAAGACAGGGACTGATAAGCTCAGTTTCAGTGCTTAAGCCCTGCAGTATCGCATTCCTAAAAATAAATTCGCAAGAGAACAAAAATGTAATAATAATAATATTTTAAAAAATCTTAGTCTCAAATGAAACACAGGCATGTTTCAATTTCTTTATCAAATTAAACTAAATCAAGAAGCAAGCTGAAAGAGGGAAATCATGGTATTTTATAGGCATTTCCACATATTTAAATATATAACATAATCTCAACATGCTTGAGTCAACGTGAAAGAGGAGAAGATAACCAGCAACAATGTGGATGGACTTGATTATAGCAGTGTGGGAAGACTTGGAGAGCCAAGTTGGAGCCAGATCATTCTGGAAAATATCAATCTTTTTGGTCCGAAAGAGAAAACAGTTACTTAATGGCAGATGATCAATCAATCCATATAGATGAGTCAGAACTGTAGCTTCTGAAGAAATATCTCCTCACTTTTCTTCATTCCCTCAGGCCTATTGCATTCAAATTCAAAAGAGCGATTGCATTCAGTTGCAACAACCCCAGGGGGGGAAAAACTAATCTAAAATTGAATAAATATATTGGAAAGAAAGGATAAACAAGAATAAAATCACCCTTCTTCTTGTCTTAGGCTGTTCTGAAAAAATCAACTTGTCCAGCTCTTTCTTTGACAGCACAGTGAGATGGTTGCTCAAGTGATGAGCAGAGAAGCTGTTGGAGATGGTAGAATAACCATCTACTGCCTTGGCTCGTGTCAGATATGAGGATGGGCTCCAGCATGAATCTGAAAGCTTCAAAGATTATACTTCTAGTCCTGGCGACTGACCCAGATTGTATCCTGCAACATTATCCTGAGACATGTATATTTGTCTTCATTCATCAGATATGACATGTTCAAGTTCTTCATTGCTATTATTATTATTATTATTATTATTATTATTATTATTATTATTGTTGTTGTTGTTGTTGTTGTTGTTGTTGTTGTTGTTGTAGTTGTTATTATTATTATTATTATTATTATTATTATTATTATTATTATTATTATTATTATTATTTTCATGACAGCTCGTTGCTACATTCATTCTAGGCTAGAATGAATTTCCCCAACTTGGTTTTACGTGACCAACCTTCCTAACTAAATCATATTTTTCTTTTCGGTGTTGGGGAGAACTGAATGGACAGGATTGGAAAGTGAATGATGAGAGAGAAACATTATAGTTGGATATCTTGGTTAGTTTTGAGAAATAAAGCGAAACAAGTCTCATTCCCTAAGGTCCTGTGTAGATTATTTTTCAGTGAACACACAAAAAGCCATCGCAGTTTATGAAAGAACCAGACTGGTGGGCAGAAACAGGCAGATACATTGAATTGTAAAGTACTTTAAAAGAAGGTAAGACAGAGTGAGATCCACATGGATGAACATTTGGCAACTATGTGGGCAACCCACCTCAAACAAATGATGGCACCATCAGAGCTGCCATGTTGGTTTTGTTGACTATGCCCTGTAGTCATTCCTGCATGGGGGGAGAAATTCTCCCATGGGGCTTTTCCAGGGGTAAAAAATTATTGGGCCATTTATATATAGTTTCTTTATTTTGGAAAGAAAAACTGAAGAAAGTTTGGTCAGTTTTACTTGAAGAACTGCAGCTGAGGTTTTAGCTATGCAGACACAAAATGAGTTTTGTACTCCTTTAGGTGTTTCTGCTTGTTGTCATTTTGTCCACAGGTGAAATGTAAACAGGCATTAACAAGTTATCAATCCATTCCGTCATGGCTTATAAAGGATTTTCTTTCTTTTCCAGAACCTTATATGCAGTCATAAATAAGTTACAGTGATTGCAGAAAATTGTTTTTCAAGAAGGATTCTGATTTTCACCTTTCCAGCCAATGAAAATCCAGCAATAGAAAATTACATTTGGAGGAGAGCATTAATGGCACCTTGAAAATAACTTTGCTGAAAGGGAGACTGGGTGTCAAAGAATGTACTTACATCTGTGGAATGGCTGATATCTGGAACTGATTTGTGATGCTGCTTCTCTTTACTTTAGAAACACGAGAAGGTAGAGACCAAGTTGTGCCAGGATGATGATTACTTTAAAATGCAAGAACGCAAGGATTGATACTGGACACATATTGCTGCATTGGACAAATCCAAAAGCAGCATAGAAATTTACTTACTTATATATTGCGAATGTCTTTAATTATCTTACGTATTGCATTGATATTATAAAACAAACAGGAGCCCCACTATCTCAAAGGTGCTTTTTCAAAAGGCAACTGAAACTTCTTCGTTTTTCTTGAAGATGTTTCGGTTCTCATCCAAGAAGCTTCTGCAGTTCTGAAAGTCATTTTCAGAACTTGGATGTAAAGCGAAACGTCTTCAAAGAAAAACCAGAAAGTCCAGTTGCCTTTTGAAAAAGCATCTTTGGGGACAACCATGACCTGGATGACTGAGAATCTCCATAGATAAGAAGCCCCACTAGGCAAAAAAGAATTCTATCACTGTTCTCATCCAGGTAGATATGAATACATTTTTCTTACACAACAGTTTCAATAATTGTCTGTGTTTCATGGCGACTGTCCATATGCAATTGACATCTGTAAGAAACGCACTCCTAAGCCACACGTCACATAAGTTAATGTTTCTCGGGCATTTCAGTTGCATGACTATAAGCAGCTCACAACAAAAGAGAATACAGCACACCGCAGTAATTCAAAAATGATCGATGCTCTGATGTTTGAGCAATCAAGTAACAGAACGGAAGCCACATCAATATTACTAAGTTGGTCATTTTATCGAGAAGAAAAATATCCCTACTAAAATCCAGAAGGAGGAGCGGTAAAATAACATGATCCCAGTCTTGCCCAGATCATCTTCCTGTGCTGTTTCAAAGACACTATCTGCAAGAATTTGTATTCCAAGAGAGAGAGAAAAATAAGAATAAACTTTTCAAATCCTCCTTAACGATATCTAGCTGCTAGTCTTTAATTAGCTCAGCAGCCATCTTGGAAATTGCACCTTTGCAGAGACATTCCGAAATACTCTCGGTAACTGAAACATTTCCTCCCAAGTGCCACAGGAACAAAATTCAGGCATTTCAGACAAAATTAGGTTTTGCTTGCTCTCAGCTAGGGGCAAAATCAATAACTCAAGTTTAGAATCTCTGCGTTCCTTCAACTGAGGGCTTTTTTTATTCTAAATTGATCATAGTCTTCCCAAAGCTTGCTTTAATTTCAGGACCTTAACCACATCCTCACCATTTACAACTGTCAACGGGTAACTAACTCCTTGTGGCATAGACCTGTAAAGGTCAGGTATGAGAAATGTTGTTATTTCCCAGGGATCAGTTTTATTTCATATCCTTTGCCAATGGCAGGTAGAATGTAAAAAAACAATTTTGATGTCTTCTTAGAGGAGAAAGAGAGCTCAACTTACTTCTTTCTTGCCTTAATATCTGAGAGGAGAAAGAGACTTGGGTCTCTTTAACAATTGTTAGTACTTCAGTGCGGAAAGCATTTGGGTTTTTTCTTCTTCTGTGATTGAGAGGGAGAGGAGAAGAGGAGAAGAGGAGCAGAGGAGAGGAGAGGAGAGGAGAGAAGAAGAAAAGAGGAGAGAAGAGAAGAGAAGGGAAGGGAAGGGAAGGGAAGGGAAGGGAAGAGAAGGGAAGGGAAGGGAAGGGAAGAGAGAAGAGAAGAGAAGAGAAGAGAAGAGAAGAGAAGAGAAGAGAAGAGAAGAGAAGAGAAGAGAAGAGAAGAGAAGAGAAGAGAAGAGAATTCAAGCTGAGCAATGGGACACTTCCCTCAACTGCATCTCATATTTGTTCTAGTCTTATATGCAGTGCTTTTTTTTCTAAAAAAAAAAAAAAAAAGGTGCCAGAACTCACACATGTCATACAACCCACCTTGCCTACCTTACAAGTTTCCATCCAAAAAAAGATGCTGGAACTCTGTTCTGGGCGGTCTATGAGAAAAAAAAGCCCTGCTTATATGATAGCAAACATGGCTTATAAGTCCAGCAAACATGGCTGATCTCAGATGCCACCTGGTTATCCTTGAATGAGAATCACAGGAAAACTCAAAGGCCCAAATTAGATCAGGGATGGAAAATCACTTCTATATTATTGCCAAACCACTTTACCTCCATGAAGTCACTAGGAGCTGAGTTGAACTCTAAGAAATCCTTACTTATAATCTTTATAAAGAATATGCCAAGTAAGTTGGATTTTACAAATTTTACTCTTGGGGAATTCTCTTTCTCTGATTGATAGGGAGATAAGTCAAGTTTAGCAGATTTTCCAAGATGTCAAGATACTTGTGTTTAAACATAGATTGTGAAAAACATGGGACCTGGCGTTCTTTGTGTGACTTGTTTGATGCTTTCTGCTTAAGCTTTCTAGGTGGGTTTGTTTTTTTTATACAGAAATGAACAAAACAGATGGTGAAGATGGTCTCACACTTTGCATTTGATTCTTGGTGAATTTGCTACTCAAATGTTGACATGGGGAGCTTTGTTGTATGTGGGCGTTTTCTTGTTCTTAATGCTATTTTTGCATAATTCAGTGTATTTTGTGAATACGTTAACTCAGGCACGTCAAACTACCGGCCCACGGGCCGGATGCATCATACTAAAACTGCGCCCACCCCATTGCCGGCAATGGGGAAAAAGTCACGATACGCCGTGCGATGTCATGTGATGTCGCGAGTTTGACATGCCTGCGTTAATCGGTTCCCCAGCCACCCTTTTGGCCTTCTCTACAAACTGTAGGGTTCCAATAAGTACAATTTGATGAGATCTCTCTGAATGCGGCGTTTCTCCCTTTTTTTCCATTTTGCCTTTCCAATGCTTCCCTCTGCTACTCATTTTCCTGTCTTTCATTGCCCATGATAGACTCTGATGGATTTTGATAAACAAGTTTTCCATTGCATAAGAGAAACAAGATAAGCCTGTAATTTGAACTACTTGTGTGATTGGAAATGAACAGCGTGACAGCGCCAAGAAAAATTGAATTCTATAATGGACTGCTTTGGGAAATCTTGTTATTCAAGTGTGGGGAACCATCGAAGAGGTGAAAAGGAGAGGTGAATAAAGGCAGGGAAAAAATATACACCTCCAAAATGAAATATTCAGACACACAATATCTCATGTTTGGAATGTATTTATTATAGCAGAATAACAGAGATGGAAGGGACCTTGGAGGTCTTCTAGTCCAACCCCCCCAACCCATCCCCCACTCAAGCAGGAGACCCTATACCATTTCGGACAAATTGCTGTCCAGTCTCTTTTTAAAAACCTCCAGTGATGGAGCACCCACAATTTCTGGAGGCAAGCAGTTCCATTGGTTAATTCTTCTCACTGTCAGGAAATTTCTCCTTAGTTCTAGGTTGCTTCTCTCGTTGATTAGCTTCCATCCATTGTTTCTTGTCCTGCCTTCAAATGCTTTGGAGAATGGGATGACCCCCTCTTCTTTGTGGCAGCCCCTGAAATATTGGAACACTGTTGTCCCCATTTATCTACCCCCACTTTCCTTTTATATGTAGAATTTCTCCCAAGAACTTCAAAGAATTGTTGACGCAAGCAAGCAGCTTAGAAGCTACCTCCTATCATCAAGATGGTTCCATATTGGCAGTGCCCCTTGCCCCTTTTCCTATCCTCCAGAACTGGTAGGACATTATAGAAATACCAGTCTGGGAATCAAGAACGTGAAAAGTGAAAAGATAAAGATGAAAAGAAAATTGAGCAGAAGAATCATGTCTCTACTCTGAGACTAATTAAAAAAAAGTTTTAACAAATGTTCACCGGGTGAGAAAGCCACTCTTTCACTCATAAAATCCTAAACTAGCAACCTTGAGCTATTTGTAGCAGATGAAAACCTTGTCAAGTCTCATAGCAATCAACATTGCATCTTGTTTCATTCCCCGCCTTTTCACAAATATGTACAAAAAGTGTGAAAGAAAGTATATCTTGCTTGCCTGCTAGCATGCGTGATTGCTCTTGACAGGTTGCCAAATTTTTCCTAGCCTTCTGATCAACCTCACTGTCATTACAGAAATGAGGATGAATACAAAGGAAGAGAATATACATCCATACAATATATATATATATATATATATATATATATATATATATATATATATATATATATATATATATATATATATATATATATATATATATATATATATATATATATATATATATATATATATATATATATATATATATATGTTTTCTGAGGTTTTCACGGGTGTTTGTATGTAGGTCTTTGGTTATTCGGGTTTTCTCCCGCGTAAAATTGGAAGTGTCTTGGCGACATTTCAACGAAGTCCCATTCGTCATCTTCAGGCTGGTGTCTTCAGCTTCATGCAACGGGACACTTCCCTCAACTGCATCTCATATTTGTTCTAGTCTTATATGCAGTGCTTTTTTTTCAAAAAAAAAAAAAAAGGTGCTGGAACTCACACATGTCATACAACCCACCTTGCCTACCTTACAAGGTTCCATCCAAAAAAGATGCTGGAACTCTGTTCTGGGCGTTCTATGAGAAAAAAAACCCTGCTTATATGATAGCAAACATGGCTTATAAGTCCAGCAAACATGGCTGATCTCAGATGCCACCTGGTTATCCTTGAATGAGAATCACAGGAAAACTCAAAGGCCCAAATTAGATTTCTCTTCCTTCGAACTGAACGGAGAATTTTGTAGAGCAAGAGATGTTCTCAAGGCATTATCCCAAAGCATCTCTCATTATTGATGAAGGATGAAAGAAGTACAGCCCAAAATGTTATCCGATAGATTTTTCTTAAACATCTTCTATTAAATAACTAGGCTGCATCTTTGCAATTACATCATAAAGAATTACTCTATCTGCAAAGGTACTTAGCATGTGTGTTCTTGTGTCTAATCAATATATAAGTAAATTAATCTCCCCCCAACTGTTCTCAGAGCTAATTTCTCCTCTTCAAAGTCAGAACTGAGCATTGCGTGACTCATTAAATCACCTAAAGACATCAATCCTTAATATTAATTAACATTTTTTCTAAAAAAACCCCTACCTTTTTCAGCAAAGGAACGCCTCTCTTTCTTTCTATCACGAGAGTGCTTAAAAACAGCTTGCACCAAAGGAAAAGAAAAATTGATTTGGCTCAATGCCCTCTCAGTTGCAAACAACTTTAGATCCTACAGTATAAATAAAAATTGTGCTGCAGGATCTTCATTAAAAGCAAATTATAGTGTGTCTTTCAATGTTCCAGTTCTACAAGAGTGGGCTGAAGAGTTGACTGACAGACGCTATTATTTCTTTGGCTTAATGATTGAATTTTTTGTTGTTGTTAAACGGTAGAGAGGCCAACATGTGCAGAGAATGACCCAAGAGCCTGGTGTCTTAGCAGAAAAAGAGATATGAGTCACCATTGCCTTCATGCTTTTTATTCCTTTTTTTACCCCTAGTTCTTCAGTTTAGCTTACAACCTGAGCTATTTTAGTGTTCTCTTATCCATGGGAAGTTTTTTAAAATCAACCCCAAATTACCAGGATTTTGTGATGTGTCCTTTTTATTATTTGCAAGGGTGCTGAGTTCAATAAGTATGGATTCTTCCTAGACGTTTATTTGTCTGTCTGTCTGTGTGTCTATCTTCTATCATCTGTCTATTATCTATTTTTCTATCTATCCATCTTTTATCTATCCATCCATCCATCCATCCATCCATCCATCCATCCATCCATCCATCCATCTATCTATCTATCTATCTATCTATCTATCTATCTATCTATCTATCTATCTATCTATCTATCTATCTATCATCTATCATCTATCTATCATTTATTTATCATCTATTTGATGTATATGCTACCCATCTCACTGGCAAGTGACTCTTTTATATCACAGTAACTTTTGCCTTACTGAGTAAACATTCTTTTATAATACTATAGTCCCAAAAATCTAAAACAACAGAATTGAAAAAAAAATATATACTCTAACATATTCTGATAAATATGTTCCAGAAATTACTAGATATTTATAATTTGTGCTTCTGGGTGTTGTCAACACCTTTAATTAGATAAATCCTTTGTTGTTATATTTCTTTGTAGTTTCCTTTTTTTCCCCCAAGCGTGAGGCATCGTATTTGTAACATTTTCATACTTTCTCCGTGGAGTTAGTGCTTAAAGCCCATTTTGTTGTGCTAAATTGTTCAATGGGTTGCATATTTTTTGAATAAGGTGATGTTCCCTTTGCAACTCAGACGGTGGGAAGTTTTTTGTTTTGAGAAGGAGCCCATGCAAGGCTTTTATTTTAGCTCTCCTGTGCAATTCTCTTTGGTGGTATTAGTTGGCGTAGGCAAGATCCATCTTCCAAGCCTGGGGGCAGTACGAGTTACAAATTCAGATATTACTCAATCCTTAGTGGCAATTCACTCTATGTTTTGCAGATTCTTTCTTTCTTTCTTTCTTTCTTTCTTTCTTTCTTTCTTTCTTTCTTTCTTTCTTTCTTTCTTTCTTTCTTTCTTTCTTTCTATGCTGACCACCTCACTATCTCACTATCACTATAAATTCCAGGTGTGTATCTAAGTGACAGATACTACCAATATGTGAAAACGGAGCTTAGAAAGGGCTTAAGTTAAGAACCTCTCCAATCAATCTGGGATGTTTTGCAGATTCTTTCTTTCTTTCTTTCTTTCTTTCTTTCTTTCTTTCTTTCTTTCTTTCTATGCTACCCATCTCACTATCTCACTATCACTATAAATTCCAGGTGTGTATCTAAGTGACAGATACTACCAATATGTGAAAACGGAGCTTAGAAAGGGCTTAAGTTAAGAACGTCTCCAATCAATCTGGGACACCTCTGTTAAAAATTGAAAAGGAAAAGAATCAAGACACAAATATTTAAGAGCGGTATGCTCTCCTCCAGCTTCAGAAAAGTTTTCTTTTCCTGAGTCTCAAGGCATCTAGTATCCCAACTCTTTCTCGGAGCAGTTCAGAATTTTCTTAGCATTTCTTTTGGAAGTACTGTAGAATTCCCAAGACCGTTCTCAGAGTTCCTCCCTTCTCCCTTCCCAGACAACCCAAATGTCCTCAGTTTCACTGAACACGGTTTCTTGTTTCAGCGAAATCCACGACCCATTGCAAGGTCAAAATATGATTTTGTGATCATTTTCTTTTTCTTTCCTCAGGGACTGCCAATGCCTGCTAGTAACTGAAGATGGAGAAGCAAAGAAATGATTTACACAAAGGAACAATTTCCTTTCTGTGTTTCAGTAGAATGAGTTCAATTGTGTGCTTTTTCAGGCTTCGTATCTTCACTCTCTGGTGTGATTATTTTGCCAATACTATGGAGAATCTTTAAGAAATCCCTTCAAATTTGATCCCACATTGAATAGGTGGAAATGTAAGAAAAATAATTCTATAGTAAAGTAGGCAAGGAAGGGAGGGAGGGAGGGAGGACTTGGTATCATACAAAAGTGAGCCATTGTCTAATTGCTTATTTTACATTAGTAAGTAAGATGGAGAAAGATATGGTAGACTTACAATTTGATTTAAGCTCTACTTGACTTAATGGACTTGATAATGGACTAATGAAAGCAGCATATAAAAAGCCTGGACTAACAATACTTTGTTCATTTCCATACTGCCTTGATATCAAATTTGAACAGTCCCCAAGACATCCATCTTCAAAACCAAACATTTAAATATTAAATACCCATAATACCCAACTGAAAACAATTTGGCCTGAATTATTATACAGGGAAGGGAAACAGCAGGTATTCCTTACTGAGGGAAAGGAGCCCTTGAACAAGTACAATTGTCGTGCCATCCAAAACATCACAAGCATCTCTGGGAAGAGTTGGGAGGGACCTTGGAGGTCTTCTAATCCAACCCCTTGCTCATGCAGGAGACCCTCTACCACAGGGGTCTTCAAACTTGGCCCTTTCATGACTTGTGGGCTTCAACTCCCAGAATTCCTCAGCCCTGCTCTACCATTTCAGACCAAGGATTGTACAATTGTTCTACGGGGAAATTTCTCCTTAGTTCTGGGCTGCTTCTTTCTTTGTTTACTTTCCATCCATTGCTTTGCGTTCTGCCTTCTGGTGCTCAGCATGGTCCTTTTTGTTGGAGCGTTTAAGCAAGTTGAAAAAGGGCGTTGTTTACCTGAACGCCTATTCTCAGCATGATGATGGACTTAGTCACGATTGGAGCAGGAAGGTTAAGATAACCCATTGGTGAATTCTCCATCCAATCATGCTGGAGAACGTCTCTTTGCACATAGGCTACGTAAATCTCAGCCGCATTCCCCAATAGGAATCATAAAATCTGACTTGACTAACAGAGAAGCACTGCAAGCTGCTAAGATCTGTACCTCCTGTTCAAGAAATGCTGACCTCGGTAGAGATCACTCAAGATCAGCAATCAATATTGTCCTGCTCCCTTTATGTCCGTGAACCTAAGCTGGATCCAACAATTAAATGAATGAACTCTGAGGAGGGGCATGAATGACTTCCTCTGCAAAGCCTCGGATGTAGTTCCTTCACTTAAATAGTTTTCCTCCTCCAGCCTGCCTATTTTTTCACTCTACTGTAATATTTCACCAAAGAACTCACTCTCTCCCATATAAGCTTTCCTCCCCCTGTTTCTAATTAATTTATGTAGCTCCCCTACTTAGCAATGCCAGGAGAAGCCAGCTGGTACCCTATCTCCCCTCCCAATTGCCATTAAGGCTTGAGTCAGCAATTTCTGACATTAGTTTTCGAGCCAAGGTGAGGTTTGCCCAGTGCAGAGATTCTGCAGCAGTCGTTTGCTACTGTCCAGACCTTCTCAGTGCTTTTGCTGGGCGGATTCCCCTCCTTCTCAGCAGGCATGTCACATCCTCAGAACATGGCAAGCTGCCATGTCCCTCATTAAGAGAGCAGGCTCCTGAATGCAGGCATAAGATATTAGAAATACAGGCAAAATAGCATCAGGATTCTCATGGAGGAGAAGGAGAAGGAGAAGGAGAAGGAGAAGGAGAAGGAGAAGGAGAAGGAGAAGGAGAAGGAGAAGGAGAAGGAAGAGAAGATGGGTGGAGAAGGAGAAGATGGGTGGAGGAGGAGAAAGAGAAGGAGAAGGAAGAGAAGGAAGAGAAGGTGGCTGGAGAAGGAGAAATGAGTGGAGGAGAAGGAGAAGAAGGAGAAGGAAGAGAAGGTGGGTGGAGAAGGAGAAATGAGTGGAGGAGAAGGATGCAAATTCTTGCTTTTTTGGGTGGGGGGAGACAAAAATCATCCAATGGGCTTCCTTTGCAGAGACCTGAACCTGGGGAATTCGAAAGGCTGATAAGAATATCGGATTGGTGTCTGAGGATCCATTGCCTTCCTTGAATTGATTTTCATTGCCCTCCAGAGAATAAAATAGAGTAAACGTAGCTTGTAGGGCGGAAGTTGTTTCTGAAAATATGCATGCATATCTACTGATCAGGTATGGTGAGATCTGTATGGATCCCATCAGGAACGGAGTGTTGGCTGAGAGTAAAACACAAGTCAGGGTTGGGAGGTTAAAGTAAAAGGGTCCCTGTGGGTTTTACTCCACTAATTGTACCCGACTTTAGGGGATGGTGCTCATCTCTGTTTTTAGGGCATTAAGCCAGGGCTGTCCAAAGATGTTTCCGCAGTCATGTGGCCAGCATGACATCACACCACAGGGCAGAGCATGTGACAAAACACAGAGCACTGTTACCTTCCTACCGAAGTGGTACCTATTTATCTACTTGCATTTACAAGCTTTGAACTGCTAGGTTGGTAGGAGCTGAGGCAAGTGATGGGAGCTCACTCTGACACATGGTGGTAGGACTCGAACCTCCAGAGCACAGACTTTCTCCGGTGTCTTTTAAGCCACTAAGCAACCTCACCTCAATACAAGTCAGGGTTGGGCTAGGACCAAGGAAATCCAGATTTAAATCCAGTCTTAGCCACAGGAGTTCTATGAATGAATGTGGGTCACTCATTCCCTCTATAATAATAATAATAATGATAAAGTTGGAAGGGACCTTGGAGGTCATCTAGTCCAACCTCCTGCTCAGGCAGGAAACCCTATACCATTTCGGACAAATGGCTGTCCAGTCTCTTCTTAAAAACTTCCAGTGTTGGAGCATTCACTGCTTCTGGAGGCAGGTTGTTCCATTGGTTAATTGTTCTAACTGTCAGGAAGTTTCTCCTTAGTTCTAGGTTGCTTCTCTCCTTGATGACTTTCCATCCGTTGCTTCTTCTCCTGCCTTCGGGCGCTTTGGAAAATAGCTTGACTCCCGCTTCTTTGTGGCAGCCCCTGAGATATTGGAACACTGCTATCATGTCCCCCCTCATCCTTCTCTTCGTTAAACTAGACATACCCAATTCCAGCAACCGTAAATAAAGGAATAGCACTCTTGACCTCCTTGGAGGTATAAAGAGATGAGAGTTAAAATGAATTAAATGAATGAATAAATGAATAAGTCATTTCAAGACTTTTTTTTCTAAAGCCAGAAAGAATATCCTTGTGTGGCTAAATACGAGATGGAAGGAGAGCAAGAGAAAAAGAGAAATCTGATTTTCCCTGGGCATAACAGTCTTTTTTAAGAACTACCACTGGATAAAAGGAGGATAAAAGTAGGGGTAGCTGATAGAAGGGAAACAGCACTCTAATAACCAGATATATTAGGAAGCATTTCTGGAAGGAGGCCCAATTATCTTATGGGTTTGTGTGTTTTGTATGTGTGTGTATGAATGAGATGGGGTTTTGGCATGCCATTTACAGATGCATCATGATTCATATTTGTAGTGTCCTCCCCAGTTATTGCTTTCTGTTCTGGAAACTAACACTTGTCTATATTGAGCCTGTCTTCCATCACAAAACCTTTTGGGGTATTATTGAGAGTAATCTTGCTAAAAAAATCCATCTTTGCAAAGTGAATTTCATTTTTAATGGAAATTCAATAAGGACAGTAGCAGTCCTGATAGAGAAGAAGGAGTGGAGACATCTTGAATACCCATAAGGGTAACTGTTGGGAATTCCCAGCCAGCAGGCAGGAGGAGTCAAGCGGGGAACTAGCCTTGAGTCCTTGTGCAATCGCAAATGGCATAAGTCTGACTCCCCCCCCCACGACACACACTAAATTCTACGGAACTTTATCTGCTTGTTCCCAAGGAAAGGCAAACAGTCTGTGGAGATTCTTGTAATATAGGTGGAACACAATAAAGTTGCTGACTTGGGCTTTTCACTAGTGGATCTGGTTGCTTGTGCTTCATATCAACAACCTTGAAGAAAAAAAGGACTTGGGGAAGCATGATAGGCACATAAAGGGGAAAAAAACAGGAAAGATCTTCATAAACTATATTTGTGGCCACAAAACCAGACCTAGAAAATGGGTATCAGGTGCAGCTACTTGAATTTCATTTAGAATACAAGGACACTGTATTCATTCATTTAATCTGTAGACAAGTAGAATAGTCTGGCTGTTGAAACTGAGAATTCTTCATCTCAGAGGTTTCCAAGAAGAAGCTGGTTAGTTTAATTAGTTTCCCTATATGCTGCAGAAGATAGAATTAAATCACCTTGTGGTTCTTTACAACTCTTCTGTCTGTGAGTTGATTCTATAGACTTTGCAGAGAAAATGGTATTGCAGAAAGATGACCTTGATACATCCAGATACATCATCTCTCGGTTATGTTACCCTTGTACCTAATCCCACATAAAGAAAATAAATAAAAATGCATTTTAACGAGCAGCTTTCCTTGAATGGATTGGATTTTATTTATGTAATTCTGCAGGGTAGCAGATGATTTTTTTTTAATGTACTGTACATTTTACTGGGCAAAGTACATTTGAACAGTAGGCATTTCTGAATAAGCTGTTCAGAGGAAGTAAGGTTTGTTCAGTTCTTGGGAAAGGAAAGGGCAGATGGCCAGTGTATTAATCCCAAACAGAAGATCTGATCGCATTTCAAGTGGGAAATGAAGTTTCAAAAGAAGAGGACATGAACAAGATGGTCATTTATCTCAGCCAAATCTGGCTTGAGAATAAAATAACAGCAGTTATTCCATCCTCCGTGAAACTCAGAGGAGGCATTTTCAAAATGCATTTTAAACTGGGACATTTTATATTCTGAATTATAATACAAACTTTATATACACAGAACTGGGATATTTAACCTCCTTAAACATTTAGACGTTCTTTTTTAAATGCATCTCATGAAACTAGGCTGGAGTCATTATCTGCTACTTAAGTTGTAATTCACTGGGAAAGGAAATATGATAATGAAAGCACATTTCGTTTTCCAGGGGAAGGTAAAAAGTTGAAAAACAAAAACTAAGGGTCGAACTACCCCTGAAGCTAATCTCCCCCATTATCTAGAGATGCTGAAATTGGTCAGAAATTTTGCTTTTAGGATTGAGAGATCAATCCAGCGAAATTTCTATCGACTTTACAAAATCCTCTGTTTTGCCATCACAATCAGAAGGTGACTATTTTAAGTTGCAAATCCTCCACTGGCTTACAGTGTCTTATAGTCTTTCCTTTCTGTTGTCCCCCTCTCTCTTTCTCCTCCCTCTTTTCTTTTTCAATTAATTTTCCATCCATTTGGGGGCTCTATTAGGTTCCAAGAACCAAGGACAGCACATGGCATTCTTGTAGTTTCCATTATTGTTCTTCACCTATAAACAGAATCTTGCCAGATTAAAGCAGTTGTTTGCATAACTATAGCAAGCAACTTTGGGGGTAATTAGGGAGGAAGTAGGGAGGAGCCATTTTAACCCTCTTTATCTCTTCTTGCCAACCAGACTATCTAAACTTTGCTGCTTCTTTGCCCTCTGGAAAGCAGCCCCTCCCTCCTGGGAATCCAGACTACATTCCACCACAATTAGGTCCTATCGCTTTTTTGACTCAGGGGCATCATATTAGTAAATAAGAGGTGAATCTCTACCATCCATCTCTGTAAGAAGAGCTCTGTATGTTCCATCTGTTCAAGGTTTGGCCAAGAACACTCATTCCAATTTAAACGCTGGCAAGGATTTATTTATTTTTTTAATTTATTTATAAAATGTAAAGGGCGCCATCTTACCTCAAGGTAATTCCATTTAAAATGGAGACTGCACCTGCACCTGTATCTGAAGGTAATGCATCCTCCCTACTGGTGGCCTTTGGTTCACGAGAAATGAAAGTTAATGAATGCCTTTTAATTCCTTTGAATTAACGAAGATGTCTTGTACACAAATAGACACATAACAGATATAGTCTACTGTGAGCTTTGAACTTAAGATATTGAACACTCATGGGGTTACAGAATAACAGAGCTGGGAGGGACCTTGGAGGTCTTCTGGTCCAACCCCCCACCCAGGCAGGAAACCTTATACCATTTCAGACAAATGGTTGTCCAATCTCTTCTTAAAAACCTCCAGTGTTGGAGCACTCACACTGGAGGTGGTAGAAGCCTGTCTTATGAAAGAGCTTGCTGAAATGTCACAAGAGATTAAGCGGTCACACCAGTTGCAGAAGAGGAAAACTCTCTGCAAGAAAATATTAGGTCAAAAGAACAATAATACGACAGCTAGCATCTTTCTCTTTCCTAGAACAGGTGACATGCAGAGAAAAATCATTAACCTTACCAGCAATTTAAGTAAAGCTCTAAAATCCACCGTACCTCCTCTAAATCCCTCCTCAGGAAGATTATCCACGAAGCCCATCCCTCCAGTTAGTAATAATAACAGTAAAAAAGATTACCAAGAGGGTCACAAAACTCCATTGCTTTGGAGACTCGATAAGGCCTAATTACTAGTTGTATTTCTCCCTGGATCTATGCAAAAATTGAGGAAGGGTATTTATAGTTTAAGTCATAAATGACTAGTCCCAAGATGGCCATTACAAGGAGACTGTCCTCACTCATTCTGCTTCTCTTTGTTCTCAAGAAGACACCCTGGGATGTCAACATTGTCAGCCAGGGGGCAGGTCACCATCACAGAAATTAGTCAGGGTTGAAATATGTCACTCCGTGTGGAAGCCAAAGCTTCACAAAGGTTTATATATTTCACCGACCTCATTGCCGTGATGCAATTAATTTCACTTTAATGCTTCTGTCTTTCTCTGTTCTATTTCCTGAAGCAAGGTGGGATCACACCTAATTCATTCACACCTAATTCATCATGTGAATCAGATTCATTAATATCTTCCTCAGTCTTTGAAAAGTATCTCAGATTTAATGGCCTTCTTGGATAATGTGCAAGACCCAGTTTGGGGAGACTTACTCTACCTTTTCCATCTATTTTTGTAAACTTGGGATATACAGGGCAACTGTAATCCCTTGTGTAGGGGCTTAAGTATTTTCAAAGGCCAACTTTTCTATTAAATCCTGGAGATCAGTATCAATTAATCCAACTAAAGAAGGAAGATTAAGGAGAAGAGAAAAAAAAGCAAAACAAATACATAAAGTTGTATACATTACGCATGTTTCCACATAGCCGCGGACCACCATATTGGCCTTCTTCTGAGACTTTATCTCTACTCAACCCTATGGAACTGATAAGTCAAAAAATGTTGATTGACACAAGGTCAACCTCTGGCTTTTAGTTGAAAGGGATTTTTTTTTAATGCTTGAAGAACTCATTAAAAACCCCTGTGTAAAATAACTGAAACTCTATCTCCTGGACCAGGGGTCCTCAACCTCGGCAACTTTAAGACTTGTGGACTTCAACTCCCAGAATTCCTCAGCCAGCAAAGCTGGCTGAGGAATTCTGGGAATTGAAGTCCACAAGTCTTAAAGTTGCCAAGGTTGAGGACCCCTGTCCTGGACTGATGAGTCACCTTGAATTGAGCTGTGCCTGGAATAATGCGGTCTTGGTCTCAGCAGGCAAAACTCCCAGAAGCATGAATTAAAAGATGAGTAGGAATATATTTGGGAAGCATGTCCATGCACATGTGTAAAAAAAACCTTGACTCAAGAAGTTGATTTGAAGATACTTGAAATCTGATGCCTGAAATTGATTCCACAATTCAATTTTTAGATGTGATTGCAAACAATGGGTTGATCGAATTATCTTCAAATTGAAGTCTTATAACGTATCCTGCCCTTAAGATGTTTCGAGACTGTGTTATATTTGCAACAAGATTCTTCTACATATTGTCTATTTTTTTTTAAAAAAAGTATAACTCTGCAAGAGAGACTGATCACGTATGAGGCCAGGCTCTCTGCATTGGTGCACCATCTCCCCTAATTGGATAAATGAAGTTCTGTAAGAACAGTTTACAATATCCTTTGGAGCCATTGTTTCTGATTCACTCACATTATGTCTTCTGACATGGACAATAAATTTAATGGTCCAGTTCATCATCAGCCTTGAAAAATCTAAAACAGTATTTTGCTACAGATTATTGTCCTTTCGTTGAATATCTATAAACAGACAAAATGTTCATGTTTTATCTCAAGAGATTGCAATGTAATTACCTTTTTTGAGCTTTTTGGCCAGGTTGTTAGTTAATTAGATAATAAGCTAACCTGTATATGTACTTGTGTGTATATATATATGTGTGTGTAAGGGTATGTGTGTATGTATAAGTGTATGCATATGTATAATTTGTGTGTATGTGTATGTGTGTGTGTGTGCATGTGTGTCATTGAGCTTTTTTTCATGCATTATTGTCCTGGCTCCAGGGAATTTCCAAGTACAATATACTGCTGTTAGTTAACACACTAATACTAAATATTGATGAAAGATAGTGGAAAAAATGAATATTGCCAAATGATGTTGACTCTCAAAATGAGAAATTGTCCAGAAATTAATTACTTTACAAACATCTGCTGTGATGGACACACAATGATATATTTGCACCGGGGGGGGGGGAATCTTCATTGTTTTGCTTGTGTATATAATCATTTGTGGATCTGGAACATGCAGCTAAACCAAGGAAGTGAGCCTCTTTCTGATCCTTTGTTCCAAGTTCTATGTGTTTCTTGTAAATATGAAATCTAAACAAGTTCAAGAAATAAGTAGCTTGGATGGTAACCAGGATATTAACAGAAAGAAAAAAAGAACCTTGTTTGAACTGATTTGGCACCATAATGTCCTCAGTATTCCTCCATTCTTTTCAGATGGTTGGTAACCCCCTAGAACTAGAAGTCAGCTTTGGACCTACCATCCCAACCTCCACATGGTGTCAGGCTTTCCAGATAGACCAGGCAGGAAACACAGCCGGATGAGTTTATTCAACTTTATTGTAAGGCTACATTAACAGGATCTTGCAGGTCTGAAAGTACAAATCTCCCACTGACTCTTTTAGAAGCTGAGAAGTGAGGATGATTCCTTTCTGAGCCTCTTTGTCGGTTAGGCAGCTGTGGGCTATGCCTTCTCTTATCTCTTATAAAAACTCCACAAGTTCATATAAAAACAAGCATTGAGCCTTAGCTATGAACCCCATATTAGACCGTAAAAATCACACGGAGGGATAGGGAATAATCCCTCTATCCTGTTGCCTTGCAGGGGCTTTGTTGTCCTTCCTTAAGAGTCAGCAAATTCCATCTGGCCTCAAAAGAACCGGACATCTCTTTGAGCTGCTGGCTTTCTGAAACAGCAGGAGCTCCACCGAAGCAATGCAGGGAGAAAAATTAGCTGGCACATTTCCTTGAAAATCATGAAACTCATCTACATAGGCCCATGAATGCTAAAATGGAGAATATTGCCCTGGAGGTACACAAGGAATTAATTTCTTCTCGTTTTGTGAAAGAAGAAGTGGCAAGGTTCACGTGCGCTCCTGACAAGGCTTTTTCTGCTTTTCATTGACATCCTCCACCTCTCATTTTATCTCCCAGTAACCGTGAAATCTGGAAAAAAAATGTTCCTCCTACAGAGAAATAAATGTATGTGGCTGGTGATATAAAAATCTGAAGGTGGGCTACCTGGTCTAAATTAGAATTCACTCAGTAATATGTCATGGGGTCTTCTGGCTCTCTTTTCCTAAGATTAAATTCCTTAATAATTTTTCCAGACTGCTTCATGTTGAATGTCCAGCTTGTAAATGTTGTGAACTAAATCCATTTCCTGATTAAAAGGCAGATTCGTCCACACACAGAGGGCTCTGATTGGACTTTCAGAGGTGCTTAGCAGTCTTAGAAGAACCTGTTGCTTGCATTACGAATTGTACTGATTTTTCCTTTCTTTTTTTCTTTTTTAAAAAGCAAGTTGTAACTTTATTGATTCTGGTCCCCGGCCATCCCCAAACATTAAATAACATGTAATTAAAGAAGAGGTCAGTACAAAAAGTCCAAGTGAATGCTCTGTAAATCTGAGCAAAAAACATAGAAACTGTCCAGCAGACTAAATGGAAAGAGCATGTTTTTATTGATTTTATTTTTATTTATTTATCAGATTTCTAAAGCCGCCTAATTGTCAAGCAGCTCGAGGAAGAATGCAGTGTGGCTAACAATAGAAAAACTAAAATAATTGACAACCCTCTGAGGATTATTTAAAAAAAATTAAAAGCCTGTAACATTCAACTGGGTTGAATTCTTGAATCCAATTGGAAGAATTAATTGAGGAACCAAGACCTCTTCTTATGGGGATGTTCTGTATATAATTGGAAGTGGCCTAGATGGGTTTGTGTGTATGCGTACAAATATAGAGATAGAAGTAGGTGTAGATTGGAAATAAAAACCCATGGTTATTAGGAGTTCGCAAACACCATCTTCAAGAGTTCAGATCCCTCTTATTTTCCATTATTTTAAAAACATTGCTGACTAAACATAAATTTAGTTCCATTGGTGTTCTATCAACTTTGTGGTAGCTTCTCAAGTCAAAGACCATCCATAAGAATCTACAATGTGGGAATTGGGAGATGACCCAGGGTGGGCCCCAACTTCTGTAGGGTTGTCCACCAGCACTCAAAAGGCAACTACAACAATATTACGCCTACCAGCAATTAAGCATTTATCACTACCGCTACGTGAGAGAAGAGAGTGTAATTCAGCTACTATGTGTACTTAACACTTCAGCAGCCTTTTACATCTTCTAATCCAAGGTGACACCATTAACGAGTAATTAACAAAGTGCTTCAATTATTCTCACTGCAAATAAGGCAAGTGATATAGTCCCCACCTCTGGTCTCCAGTAAGAATTTTAATGACTGCTTCTTTCCAGGAGTCCTTCAGCACTCCTAATTAATTTACAATCGTCTGCAGTGATTTTATAAGAATGCAGACAGTTGGTGCACCCAAGTGCTTTGTGGGCTACTCTGGAAGGGTCGAAGATGCAAAGTAAAATGTGAAGCAGCATTTGGCCCAAACAGATAAACAGACTGAAGATGGACCTCAATTTTTACTGGACAGTGAGATGAAGTAGTCAAGGCTCTTTGCAGAATTATGCCCATTTAATCTAGAGTTTAGGAGATACCCATTTGATTGAAAATATTTAAAAGAGTGGTGATGTCCCCTTAACTGAGAAATAGGCAAAATGCATATGGACACCTCTCTAGCCATTTTCCAGCTTCCCTTGCTCCATACTTCATTCTCTCAATTCCTACATTCTTAGTAAAAAAAAAAATGTTGTTAAAATGGTGGTGAGAAAAAGACAGAGATAGATTTGCTGGGGCAAAACTTTCTATTGCAATTCCTAAATGTAAAAGCCATTGCTTTTTTCTCCTTTTCCTTCTCCTTCTCCTTCTCCTCCACTCATCTTCTCCTTCTCCACCCATCTTCTCTTTCTTCTCTTCTTTCTCCTTCTCTTTCTCCTTCTCCTCCACTCATTTCTCCTTCTCCACCCACCTTCTCTTCCTTCTCCTTCTTCTCCTTCTCCTCCACTCATCTTCTCCTTCTCCACCCATCTTCTCTTCCTTCTCTTCCTTCTCCTTCTCTTTCTCCTCCTCCACTCATCTTCTCCTTCTCCACCCATCTTCTCTTCCTTCTCCTTCTCCTCCATGAGAATCCTGATGCTATTTTGCCTGTATTTCTAATATCTTATGCCTGTACAAATGTAATTCAGTTTTCAAGGTTGTCCCTGGCAAATGGCTAAATATTGAGTCAGCAGACTCCTTCACACAACCCAAGGACAAAACTGTGCTTCTAAGGATTTTTAAGGGCTCCTTTGAAACATTAACATTATAAATCTATAGCCTCCATCTTCCAAAGCCAGTGTGATGTGAGACCTTATTCATCTCTGGGTTGTTGTTTTTTTACTACAAGAAGGACAGAATTAAATTAAAGAGACCTAAGAATATGTCTATATTTCTACTCAAATCTTAAGATGCTCTCCAAGGATCTTTTTTGATATACAGATGCCCATAAAAGGCTTCATTAAAGCCTAATTAGTGAAATTTATCCAGGTATGATTAGATTTGGGGTCTAGCAGTAAATGTTAAAATCTAAAATCAGCTAACAGGGTTTCCAAGTTACATTTTATTGTTGAAATTTCTATCTGTTGAAATAAGCCACTTAGAAAACAGTGTAGCTGAATAGCATGTCAATGGGATAGCCTTACTAGGCTAGGGAATAAATAGACAATAAACCCCAGATTATTATCTAATGTGCCAATCAATATATGGTGTATGAAATTACAGGTAAATTCACACATGAATTACATTTCAGATTTAATACAACCTGCTATAAATCAATGGATGAAACCTGAAGATATCTCAATCAATTTAGGCCACGGTGGGAAGTAGCATTATTACTACAATGAAAATCTTCATATGTCACAGCCAAGGCCACAGTTCATGCACATGGATCTCCCCCCCCCAAAAAAAAAAATTACTTAAACAAATATATTGTGCATCAACTTTTGCAGGTAGAATTTGAAGCAAATGCCCATTGAGATTGATTCGCTCAGCATTTTGTGATCAGTGTTTAACAAATGAAAAACCATAAATCTTTCTGAGATATTTTGAAAAGGTCAAGTAGTATTAATTCATTTGCACAACTTATTGGAATTAATATTGCAATGCGCTGGGCTCACTGATGAAGAGGAACTGCCCAATTAATTTCAAACACATCTGCCCGGAGCCATGTGTGTCACGAGAACCCATCTTCTTAACCCAGAAGAAAATGGATCAGGTGCCAGAGGCTACTTCCAGGCGGGGCTGAAGCAAAGCAGCTCAAGAAAAGGCGCCGGGAATCGTTCTTCGGCACTTCAAGTTTCAAAGTGGCATACAAAATAAAGTAGCCTAAAGCAGTCAAGGAATATTAAACATGTGTAAGTTTCACGTTTCACTTGAAACTGACTAGAGCTCCTAGAAGGGGAAGAAAAATATATTGTACCATATCCAACAAGAAAATCTGCCAAATTTTGTAAATTGCATTTTGATTGCTTTTTTCCCCCTTACATTTGCTTTCTGGAAACTCGCTCTCTTCTTTTTCTCTTTCTTTCTCTTCCTCCTTTTCTCTTTCTCTCTTTCTTTCTCCTTCTTTTTCCTTTTCTTTTTCATAATAATAATAATAATAATAATAATAATAATAATAATAATAATAATAATAATAATAATAATAATAATAATAATAATAATAATAATAATGAGTTGGAAGGAACTTTGGAGGTCTTCTGGTCTCCTTTTCTCCTTCTCTTTCTTCTTTTTCTCTCCTTTTCTCTTTTTTCTCTTCTCTTTCTCTGTCTCTGTTTCTCTCTGTCTTTCTCTCTCTCTCCCTTCTCCTTCTCCTTTGCTTTCTCCTTCTTTTTCTCTCCTTTTCTCTTTCTCTTTTTCTGTCTCTGTTTTTCTCTCTCTCCTTTTCCTTTTCTTTCTCTTTCTCTTTCTCTCCTTTTCTCTCTTTTCTCCCCCCCCCCTCTACCCTGTCCTTGGCATACACTCATCTTTTGGCTATTCCCCATTCCCCCCCCCCTTGTGACTGAAGCAAGATGACACACATCAGATGTGAAGTCTGAATTCTAAGTGTTGATCAAGGTGGGGGGGAAATCTATACACTTAAAACACATTCTGGGAGAGCAAAAGAAATAGAATATTTATCTGACCTGTACTTCCAAGGGGTTTCGGAAAAAAAGGATCAACACTCAGACCTCCAGAGAAAGCACCCAGCAAGAATAAAAGGAAGTGACTAACAATGGCTTCTTTGGAATACATATTTCAAAGGCAATTCAAATCGAAGAAAGGAAGGGAGAAAAACAACAATGTTGCCTGGTCTTTGCACAACAGAGAGGGCATCTCACTCTTTTGCAGCTTCTGCAGAGTGCCTTATTTCTGAGTTTTTAAACAGCAGCAAAGTCCCATCTGTTTCCCCCCCCCCATACACACACACACACACACACACACTAAAAGCAAACAGAGAGTCACAAATGCAGATCAAGAGACTGCAGGAAGCAGATAGAAGTTGACCTCAACTGAAAGGACTTTGAACTCCTGGCTTGATGGAGATACAAGCAGAGAAAGACAGTAGCCGAACTTACATTTTTAGTTCTCAACCTGTGTAATGTTATGTGGGAATGGCCTTGGGAGATCAAGGGGAAGAGTTTCTGTCGAGGGAGTGATCAGAGAAGAGAGGACAGGGCCCTCGGCTGTATAACAAGCAGAGAAAGAAACTCAGAAAGTATCCTTCCTAACTTCGCAGGTTGTAAAAAAGATGGCGGGAGATTTGTACTTGCAAGATTTCATTAATGTAGCCTTACAAATAGTTTAGAATTAACTTATCTGGTTGTGTTTCCTGTCTGGATTACCTGGGGAATCTCACAACTTGCTGGTAAAGGGACAAAGCATTTGGATTGTTAGAGTTTGATTCCAACCTTCTCCCAAGAAATGTTTCTCCAATGGTGGGCAGTTTGCAGCTGGGTCCATTTGCAAATGACTGCAATAAGTAGAGAAATAAGCCATAGTCCGAATGATTGAAGGACATTCTTAATTTGGTAGCCATTATTGCTGGTTGTGTTCCCTGGAGTGGGGGGGGGGGGTTGGAAACCTTCTCTCCTTCTCCCCCAGTCTTTCAAAGGCAAGCTTCAGAAGATCTTTGTAGGTTTCTCAGCTCCTAGTTATACTGCCGCTGCATAATATTTTATTTTTCATTCCACAAATGCTAACTGTATTTCAAGGACAAGCCGCCTGATCAAAGGCTGTCACAAATCTTCAGGGGATGACAGATGGGAAATCATAAAAATAATAATATATTTATAAAGACGGGTCACTGCAGATTTAAGAGACTCTCCTAAGTCCGTTTTTTGCTATAATTCTCTCACCTTTGAAATAATTTCTAATCGGAGCCATTCTATTATCCCACGGCCTCTGTTGTATAATAATCAGATTTTACTGTAGGAAGATATTCTCTGCATCCTGTATAGAGACAGGTAAATGTTAACCAGGTTAAAAAAAAAGAACAATGATATTTTATTCTTTGATGGTATATATATTTTAACATTATCTATGCATCCTCGGTGCAATATTAGAACAAGATGCGCACACACATAATACGCAAATAGTCCTTGATTTACAACCATTCATTTAGCGACCGTTTGAAGTGACTTGAAAAAAGTGATTTGCAACTGGTCCTCACACTAATGGCCATCACAGCATCCCCGCGGTCACACGATCAAAATTTGGATGCTTGTATTTGCAGCTATCCTAGGTCACCCTTTTTGAACTTCCCAGCTGGCTTCTGATAAGCAAAGTCAATGGAGAAAACTGGACTGAATGCGTGATTCATTTAACAATTCCAGTGATTGCTTAATGACCTGGGCAAAAAAGGTCAAAAAAAATCGGGCCCAACTTACTGAATAACTGTCTTGCTTAGCAATGGAACTTCTGATTCGATTTGTGGTCGTTTGTTGAGTTCCCCATTTGGGATTATTTGGGCCTGTGTTTTATCTTCTTTTTGTTTGTTTATTTAAAAAAGGTTTGATTCATAAGGATGAGTCTCTTTTTAAGAGAAAGTGGCCTGGGACAATTATTTCAGGGTAGCCCACAAAATGATTGACTTGTATGTTAATGGGTAGTTCACATCTAAACTTTAACTGTGGGAATCCGGAGAACATTTGAACTTACAAGTGAAGACAAATATACGTGTCCTGGGATAATTGCAGGATTCCATTTGAGTCGATCATGGAAACCAGAGTTTTAGTTTTCTGAGCTTCCAGACTCGTGCTGGATCCCATCCTCAGGGAACTTCTTTTTCAGTCTTTTGGTGAGAGAGAAGTACCCTGAGGATGGGCACCAGCGTAGTCCGAAAGCTCAGAAAACTAAACTTCTGGTCCCCATGACTCACCAGATTGGATCCTACAACATTTGAACTTCCCAAGGTTGAAATTATTGCTTTAAAGCCAGTCTGTTCCATGCTGGAAAATATCAGTAGAAGAGCAGCGAGGCAAAAGGAAAAGTCAGCCATCTCTACTGGTTTCCCAAGCAAAGGAGAGAAGAGATGGAAAAAGATGATCATGATCCCATTAGGAGATGATTACAAAACCACAGAATGATTCAGGTGATTCCCCCCCTCCCCTTTTCATGTTCCAACAGTTTAAATGTCTTTTGGTAGGAGTGAAAGTTAAATTAAATTGGGAAGAAAGATTCTTTTGCATGCCGTGGCTCCTAAGGATGGAGGAATCCATACTTCTATGATGAAATGTGTCCATGTAAGTAAACTCTTTGGTCCCCCAAATTCGTGATATTCCAGAATGGATGACTTGGGACCTCTTCAGGACTGACCTCCTGAATTTTGAGGCAAGGATCATTAAAAAAAAATATTGTGGAGACAATAATTGTGGAAGTAACACCATTAGCCTAACCCCGTAATAATAAGGAGCTCCCAGCTACATTCTCCCTCCTCCATCCTTATTCTATTATATCAACTTAAAGAAATTTTAAATAGTAGAGTTAGGGGAGCCTTGCTTAAGATTCCTTGAAGGAATGCAATACTTGACGAACAGAAAAGACACCTCAGAATAATTACACGCTACGGATTACTCTTCTGATTAAAATAATGTTTCTAAAATGGTGGAAAATTGAAATAGGATCAAAGACTATCCTGAGTGTTTGTTGGCATGCAGGATACACATGTGTGTAGACACAGACCCTGTCACAATTCCCACTTCTTAAATATAATCTCATGCTTGTGAAAATTAGAGTTCTCTCTCTATTCGGCTAGGCTTCAAGAAGCAGGAAATCTCTTGACAGCTCTGAAGGGGGTGAGAAGGATTAAATCTCTAAAAATCCATTTCGCTCAGATAAAATTAGAGCTACCTACCGAGTAATAAAAATCTATGAAACCACCATTGTCAAGCTTACCGGCTAGCAAATCTGACAGACAGCAGAGTTCATAAATGAGAAAGTGCACACCACCAGCCCTGTACAACCACACACACACCCCACAAAAAAACATATTATTCCCCATGTTGCTTTCAGAATAAACTCTCTGTCAATTTAATCTCAGTAGGAATGGAAAAATGACTTTGCTTGCTCCAAGTTTTATACAGACTAGCAGAAAAGATGAGAGCTGAAATTTGGTAAAATAAAAGGTCTGCCTTGGATAGGATTTCATTCTGGACTTTGGACCAACTAATTGCTATTGAAGGCCTGTTAAAAGCTTTGGGGATGCCTACAAGCAGTGAGGGAGATGGTAGGGCTACCATATCTGAATTGCGGATGGAGATTAGAATTAAAATTATAATAACAGAGTGGGAAAGGATCTTGTAGGTCATCTAGTCCAATCTCCCCGCCCAAGCAGGAGACCCCTACACCATTTCTGACAGATGTCAGTCCAGTCTCTTCTTGAAAGCTTCCAGGGATGAAACTCCCATAACTTCTGAAGGCAACTTCTGTTCCATTAGTTGATTGTTCTCAATGTCAGAAAATTTCCCCTTATTTCTTGGTGGAATCTCTCCTTGGTTAGTTTCCATCTGTTGTTTCTTGTCTGGCATAAGATACATCCCTTTCCAACCATCCCTTTCACATAGAGCATGTGAAAGCTTAAAAGAAATTGGCTTTTGGTATGAAGAAGAAGAAGAAGAAGAAGAAGAAGAAGAAGAAGAAGAAGAAGAAGAAGAAGAAGAAGAAGAAGAAGAAGAAGAAGAAGAAGAAGAAGAAGAAGAAGAAGAAGAAGAAGAAGAAGAAGAAGAAGAAGAAGAAGAAGAAGAAGAAGAAGAAGAAGAAGAAGAAGAANTGGCTATTCCCCATTCCCCCCCCCCCTTGTGACTGAAGCAAGATGACACACATCAGATGGGAAGTCTGAATTCTAAGTGTTGATCAAGGTGGGGGGGAAATCTATACACTTAAAACACATTCTGGGAGAGCAAAAGAAATAGAATATTTATCTGACCTGTACTTCCAAGGGGTTTCAGAAAAAAAGGATCAACACTCAGACCTCCAGAGAAAGCACCCAGCAAGAATAAAAGGAAGTGACTAACAATGGCTTCTTTGGAATACATATTTCAAAGGCAATTCAAATCGAAGAAAGGAAGGGAGAAAAACACAAATGTTGCCTGGTCTTTGCACAACAGAGAGGGCATCTCACTCTTTTGCAGCTTCTGCAGAGTGCCTTATTTCTGAGTTTTTAAACAGCAGCAAAGTCCCATCTGTTTCCCCCCCCCCATACACACACACACACACACACACACACACTAAAAGCAAACAGAGAGTCACAAATGCAGATCAAGAGACTGCAGGAAGCAGATAGAAGTTGACCTCAACTGAAAGGATTTTGAACTCCTGGCTTGATGGAGATACAAGCAGAGAAAGACAGTAGCCGAACTTACATTTTTAGTTCTCAACCTGTGTAATGTTATGTGGGAATGGCCCTGGGAGATCAAGGGGAAGAGTTTCTGTCGAGGGAGTGATCAGAGAAGAGAGGACAGGGCCCTCGGCTGTATAACAAGCAGAGAAAGAAACTCAGAAAGTATCCTTCCTAACTTCGCAGGTTGTAAAAAAGATGGCGGGAGATTTGTATTTGCAAGATTTCATTAATGTAGCCTTACAAATAGTATAGAATTAACTGATCTGGTTGTGTTTCCTGTCTGGATTACCTGGGGAATCTCACAACTTGCTGGTAAAGGGACAAAGCATTTGGATTGTTAGAGTTTGATCCCAACCTTATCCCAAGAAATGTTTCTCCAATGTTGGGCAGTTTGCAGCTGGGTCCATTTGCAAATGACTGCAATAAGTAGAGAAATAAGCCATAGTCCGAATGATTGAAGGACATTCTTAATTTGGTAGCCATTATTGCTGGTTGTGTTCCCTGGAGTGGGGGGGGGGGGCTGGAAACCTTCTCTCCTTCTCCCCCAGTCTTTCAAAGGCAAGCTTCAGAAGATCTTTGTAGGTTTCTCAGCTCCTAGTTATACTGCTGCTGCATAATATTTTATTTTTCATTCCACAAATGCTAACTGTATTTCAAGGACAAGCCACCTGATCAAAGGCTGTCACAAATCTTCAGGGGATGACAGATGGGAAATCATAAAAATAATAATATATTTATAAAGACGGGTCACTGCAGATTTAAGAGACTCTCCTAAGTCCGTTTTTTGCTATAATTCTCTCACCTTTGAAATAATTTCTAATCGGAGCCATTCTATTATCCCACAGCCTCTGTTGTATAATAATCAGATTTTACTGTAGGAAGGATATTCTCTGCATCCTGTATAGAGACAGGTAAATGTTAACCAGGTTAAAAAAAAAAAGAACAATGATACTTTATTCTTTGATGGTATATATTTTAACATTATCTATGCATCCTCGGTGCAATATTAGAACAAGATGCGCACACACATAATACGCAAATAGTCCTTGGTTTACAACCATTCATTTAGCGACCGTTTAAAGTGACTTGAAAAAAGTGATATTCCAGAATGGATGACTTGGGACCTCCTGAATTTTGAGGCAAGGATCATTAAAAAAATATATTGTGGAGACAATAATTGTGGAAGTAACACCATTAGCCTAACCCCGTAATAATAAGGAGCTCCCAGCTACATTTTCCCTCCTCCATCCTTATTCTATTATATCAACTTAAAGAAATTTTAAATAGTAGAGTTAGGGGAGCCTTGCTTAAGATTCCTTGAAGGAATGCAATACTTGACGAACAGAAAAGACACCTCAGAATAATTACACGCCACGGATTGCTCTTCTGATTAAAATAATGTTTCTAAAATGGTGGAAAATTGAAATAGGATCAAAGACTATCCTGAGTGTTTGTTGGCGTGCAGGATACACATGTGTGTAGACACAGACCCTGTCACAATTCCCACTTCTTAAATATAATCTCATGCTTGTGAAAATTAGAGTTCTCTCTCTATTCGGCTAGGCTTCAAGAAGCAGGAAATCTCTTGACAGCTCTGAAGGGGGTGAGAAGGATTAAATCTCTAAAAATCCATTTCGCTCAGATAAAATTAGAGCTACCTACCGAGTAATAAAAATCTATGAAACCACCATTGTCAAGCTTACCGGCTAGCAAATCTGACAGACAGCAGAGTTCATAAATGAGAAAGTGCACACCACCAGCCCTGTACAACCACACACACACCCCACAAAAAACATATTATTCCCCATGTTGCTTTCAGAATAAACTCTCTGTCAATTTAATCTCAGTAGGAATGGAAAAATGACTTTGCTTGCTCCAAGTTTTATACAGACTAGCAGAAAAGATGAGAGCTGAAATTTGGTAAAATAAAAGGTCTGCCTTGGATAGGATTTCATTCTGGACTTTGGACCAACTAATTGCTATTGAAGGCCTGTTAAAAGCTTTGGGGATGCTTACAAGCAGTGAGGGAGATGGTAGGGCTACCATATGTGAATTGCGGATGGAGATTAGAATTAAAATTATAATAACAGAGTGGGAAAGGACCTTGTAGGTCATCTAGTCCAATCTCCCCGCCCAAGCAGGAGACCCCTACACCATTTCTGACAGATGTCAGTCCAGTCTCTTCTTGAAAGCTTCCAGGGATGAAACTCCCATAACTTCTGAAGGCAACTTCTGTTCCATTAGTTGATTGTTCTCAATGTCAGAAAATTTCCCCTTATTTCTTGGTTGAATCTCTCCTTGGTTAGTTTCCATCTGTTGTTTCTTGTCTGGCATAAGATACATCCCTTTCCAACCATCCCTTTCACATAGAGCATTTGAAAGCTTAAAAGAAATTGGCTTTTGGTATGAAGAAGAAGAAGAAGAAGAAGAAGAAGAAGAAGAAGAAGAAGAAGAAGAAGAAGAAGAAGAAGAAGAAGAAGAAGAAGAAGAAGAAGAAGAAGAAGAAGAAGAAGAAGAAGAAGAAGAAGAAGAAGAAGAAGAAGAAGAAGAAGAAGAAGAAGAAGAAGAAGAAGAANGGCAGAATTAAAAAATGAGTACAGGTACAACCAAACTAGGCATTTTTATGAGCCTCATTCATTTACAACGGCAATATGGATGAAGATTTCCTACTGTCGCAGCAAACGTTTTGATAAAGATTCAAAAGAAGAAGGCAACATATGGTGCTGCTCCTAAAGCAGCTTTCCTTTTGTCATAAGGAAATAAACCAGATACAAAATATCACAATACTCCATTGTATTCAGCTGAGTTACACAAAAAGCTAAATCAGACTATTGAATTGACCTGGGTCTGCACAATCTTTGAACCATAAATTAATCAAATTGGTTGGGTATACACAGCACACCGAACCACCGAACCACTAACAAGGATTGAAGCTAACCAAGCTTAACATTTTGGGCAAATGCAGGCCTTAGGCTTTCAGCTGAGCTGCTTAAGTTTATTCATTGATTTATTTTATTAAAAACATTTATATAGCCGCCTGCCTTTCAACCAACTCTGTTGAAGTATAGGGAGGCGAGTTTAATAAAGGCGTTTCAAAGACATTTAAAAGTTTAATGCATTGCTTTAGTTACATTTATGGGCGCTCATAAAGTGTGCAAGGATGGAGAAGAAATAGTTACCTACTTTAAAACTGCCAGTCATTTACAGGAAGGCAGGCAGGAAGGCAGAAACGCCAATAATGAAAATCCTTGTTCTGTTTTTGCGCCGTACCATGGTTTTCTCTCTTCTATGGATTTGATCCGTTGACTACAAATTAACCAAGAGACCTTCTAAACCTCTTTCCAGAACTAAGGCCATGCATGGGTTGCCTTTAATTCATTGCACCAATATGTCTGCAGAAGGCAAAGCTACCAATCCTAGTCCCAAAGGTCTGGAAAGAGGAGAAGACCAATACATGGAGAGTAATCAAACTCAACACCTTCCATGATATAGAAAAACTAAATAAACTTTTGGAATTGGCAGAGCTGGAACTTCAAGAACAAGTCAGGAGCTCAAGGGTCCTGGCAGACACCAAGAGAAGTGCAAACGGTTACATGGTGGTCTCAACCAGGAGACCGACTTTATTAAGACCAATACTATTTTTATTATAAGGTTACAGTAACAGAATCTTGCAAGTTTGAGTGTGCCTCTTCCCTCCTTACTTTTCTGTTCAAGAGAACTAGGGAGAGTCAAGACGGAGATGCTTTCTCCATCTCCGTTCTTGCTTTGGAGTTTAATTTCTCCTATCTTGACTCATGTCTTAGTTTCATATGTTCTTCCTGTTCCTCAAGATTTTTCTCACAGCCCATTACACTGGTATAATTGGCCCCAACAAACAGTGATGATTTCAAAATGATGTCTTCATATGCTACTAATGCTCTGACACATGTAAGAACATCCCAAAATTTGTTGATGGATGGATTAAACATGTATCCATCTTTCCTGTCTTCCTTCCTTATGAACACCTGCAGTATAACTGATGTCCCTAGGTCTAGTTTAGGGTAGTGGTAAAGGCACCAGGTGAGAAATCAGGAGATGGAGAGTTCTAGTTCTGCCTTAGACTTGAAAGCCAGCTGGTTGACTTTAGGTCAGTTATTCTCCAACTCACCTCACAGGTTTTTTGTTGTTGTAAAGAAAACAGGAAGAGGAAAGAGATACCTTCGCAGCCTTGAGTTATTTACAAAACAATAAAGACAGGATATGAAAGCTAAGAATGTAGCCCATTTTAAAGCAAAATTCTGGATTAGGGCCAATCCAATTACTTGAAAACCTTATAAAAAGAGATGATCAGGGAACAGCATGGGGTTTCCAGCATCGAGAGCCAGCACACTACCCTTGAGAAAGGACTCCTTCTCTATGTTTGTCATGTCCCACCTCTGATTGACAAGTTAAATGGAATATCCCAGATTACCCGGTTCTGGGTAGCTTAATGCTTTGCCATTAATATTCCGGTTGGGAGCCTGGCTGCATTTTCTACTAGGCATTCTCCCCTTGTGTACAGGACCTTAATAATGTTTGCTGCAAGGTAACAGACTTCAATCCAACATTATTAAACATCTCGTCATTCACCAGAGGTCTAGAACTATTCAGCCAGTGAAACCTAATCAATCACAGAGCTGGAATAAACCCAGAGATTAACCGCCATGCACGCAAACGAGATGCTTAAAAACATCAAAAGCCTATGTGTGTGCGGGGGGGAGGGTGTCCGTCCCAATTACGAGCAGGAACTCCATTAATTCAGCAACTAGTTTCCACGTTAAAAGCTACGAGTCTCATCAACTTTTTGGCATTGCCGGCTTCTACCCAGGCAGAGTGTTGATGACAGCTTAATCTCTCCTTTCCTCTTTATTAAAATGTCAAATTCTATTCTCCTATAAAAAATTCTTTCAACATCAGAGCAGGTTTGCAACGAAGCACTTGATTGACATTTGGGGTTTTGTGCAATCAATCTTACCTAGCCCGTGGAGTCCTGCTTGCTAAATTCCTTATGAAGTGGGAGAAGGAGTGGTTCAGGTACCCATCCACCACAGATCTTTCAGTCTGCATTCTCCATCACTTGTCCCTTCAACCATGGTTTGCAGGAGAAGGACTGGCAGGAACTGGGGGCAGAGTTAAAAAAGGGATCAGCCTAGAATCCCTACGTAGCCACAAGCAAACTAAATCCAACCTTCCATGTTTTGTTTACACAGCCTCCAGCTTGGATTGGTTTTAACGTTCATGAGATCCAGTGAAGGAGCTACAGAAAGCCCAGACCGTGCATTATAAAGATGAGTTTCCCATTCATTGAATATAGTCATAAAGAAGCATTCTGGATAATAATGACAATTATGGGGATTATCTAGAAACGATGCACCATTCAGAGCCGTGAACGGGGAAGGATCAAGGAACAAAGGGGGAAATTCAGTTACCTTTTTACAATAACAGCAGGCATGACTTTTACTGGCAGATTGCTTCTAATAAAACTGCCATTTCGGCCGGCTGATAACCTCGCAAGCAATTATAATAAGTTTACAAACAATTACACCTCACAAATGGAATTGAGAGGAAGCCATAAAGTCCTCCAATGAGCACAAGCCGGCTTCCATTGCCGCTTTATAAATGAATCACTGTTAATTTATGCCCACATGAATGCAAATTATTGTCACAAGAGTTTCTCTCTTTCCCCCCTTTCAATCAGGCCTCTCGGTATTCTGGTCCATGAAACAAAAACACAGTATATGGTTAAGTGTGTTGTTCCCCCTTTTGAAAATGGGTTTTAAGTAGTTTCCATGGACAGATCGTTGTGTTGGGAATAGCAGGACTCCAATTATTTGCACACTGCAAGGCAATAGAATTTGATTCTTTGCAAAACCTAGGGATTATCGCAACCCTCAGTAGCAAAAAGTAGCTACTAGTTCATAATAAATGTCTGAAAAAGCTTGAAGAGCTTTTAAGCCCGAGTGGTGGTGGTTGACAAGCAGTCAAGAAGACTGTTACACACAAGAAGTCCTCCTTTGAAAATGGAAGAGAATTGTGCATGCAAGCACTTGCACACACACACACAAAACAGATGGATATTACTCAAGTTATTAAGAACATCTATCGGAGTATATCAAAAGCAGAGACCGAGGGGGTGGGGAAACATTTCAAATTGGAAGTTGCAAACTCAAAATTAAGTGTTTTGAAGCAGGTTGTTTGGACCGTTTTTGAGATGCTCCAAGTTCCAAAGAGCTCTCTTTTGGGTTTGCCATGTTTTGAAGTTGAAAACAAGCCCACTTCAAGCCCAGACGCTTCCAAAAGGGTTGAAACAAACCATTTCAGACTGGAAACCCCTGGTGTAAAATTGAAGCAGAGCCTTTCAAGAGCAAAACACTTTGAATTCAAAAACTTGTGCGGGGAAATGAATCAGGAAGAACGTTGCTTCACCAGACTAAAATGGAGATAAAGGGGTGCTCAAAAAAAGTGGGGGGAGAGCTTGCATTGAAACCAAACTGTAACTCCCATTTATTTGTCTTTCCTTTCTTTTTTTTTAATGTATATTATCCCAATCCTTCTGAGGACATTTTAGCCAATCACAATGGCAATTAAGGTCGGCTATTTCCATAGCAACTCAGATCCCTCCTCCCCTCCCAACTTTGATTTAAATGTCTTGGATTGATTTATCATGCCATCTATGTAAAAACAGCTTCTAAACTCCAAAGAGCTCTTGTCTATATAGAAGGCAACTATAATATGATTACCATAAATTGAAGAGCTTTGATCATCACTATCTAAAACATTTGGAAGTATCTTTGAAGGCTTTCTTCAATGCCTTCCATCCTGATCTTCTTGAATTTATACCCATCCTTTTATTGAGATGTCTATGGAGATTTTCAGTCATCCAGTCATGGTTGTCCCAAAGATGCTTCTTCAAAAGGCCACTGGACTTTGTTTTTCCTCAAAGATGCTTCACTTCTCATCCAGCTGAACTGAAGAAGCTTATTGGATGAGAAGCAAAATATCTTGCAGGAAAAACAAAGTCCAGTTGCCTTTTGAAAAAGCACCTTTGGGATTTTTATTGTACTGGTAATCAGAACCACTGATGAATAGATGAAAAACAGATCTAGATTATTTTTCAAATCCAGGCTCGTTGTTATCAAGACTTTCTTCCATCTCCTTCTCTCTCTCTCTTTTGCCCTCAAGGATAAAGCAGATGGTTTTACTGAAGAGTTGAAAGTCTGAGGATGAATTCTTGTCGTTTTGAGAACTCATAAGAAACATGATAAATGACAGATATCTCTTAGCTGAACTCGACATTCTGCTATCTGAGGGGAAAAAAACCCACCCTAATCTGACAACCTTTGGAAACAATTGTAAGTCTTCGGCATCTTTTGCAGAGAAGTGTTCAAAGCAAGAAAAAGGTTAGAGGAGAAAATATATAGCTTTATGTTCTCAGGCATTAAGGTGTTGGGAAAATGCACGGTAGGAATCAAACAAGGTTTCTTCTCTAGCAATGAAGACTGTCATGGATCAGGAATGATGGTGCCCTTCAGATATCCTTATCTTTGAGATCCTCAAAAGCATGATCAGCACCTTCAACTGACCCTACAAACAGGAAAAAATGCACTGGTAGAAATGAAGCAACAATGCAGTAATATGATTTAAATAGTACAATGGATTCCATACACTCTGGGAATTCCTGTAAGACGCAATATGATACAATTATGTTTTGTGCATCTGCAGTAGTGGACCAATATGTGCATTCCTGAAGGCAGAGAGTAGAACATTCATAAAGAGGATACTTTTATATCTCCTAACTCTTTATGATTGCTTTGTTGCGGTGTTTTCCCAGTGCACATCTACTGGTGCATGACAGCAACAAAGGATGAAAATGCGCTAAAAACTGGACACGCTTTCATTCCAAAACTAGTAAATTTTCTGTTGCCTCCATTGAGAGTCATTGTGATGTGATGATTAAGGCATTGGACTCATAGTGGAGAGATCCGTGTTCTAATCCATTGGTGCTTTTCATCCCTGAGTCATTTTCTTTTAGTGTCAAGATCACTCATGCTCCTGGCATGTTTGGCTGGATTTTGTCAGGCTCCAAACACCAAGAAAGACAAGTGGGTTTCTTCTAAGCAATTTTCTTTATTGTCACTCCCCTATAGACAGATGTTTTGCCAAACTAAAGCAAACTGCTTGCGTCATTAAAGAGATACTCTAGGAAGGAGTCTTCTTAACTCTCTTCCTTCCAACCAAACTCTCTATCTTCCTGGGAATCCAGACTACATCCCATCACAGATTTCCACTATCCACGTTCTCATTCTGCAAGGCTCAATATATTTTGTAAAAACACCAAAGGGCTGTTTATCTGCAGGGAGCACAGTGCCTTGAGGTCCTGCACAAAAGGCAGACTATAAGTCTAAGAAATAAATCCACTGGGATTCAGAAATAAGTAGATGGGTACTGCATTAATACAGTGCTGTTGTTGTTTTTAATGCAGAAGTTTGTAGGAAGCAATCCAACAGGGCAGAGCAGTTGCCTATAAGCTGAAGTGGCTCTCTACCTATGCATTTATCGATCCCAGATCCTTGGAGTTACATTTTGTTCCAGGACCGCTTGAGATGCGCAGGCCCACATGCCAACTCTACTCCAAGGAGATTGAAAATAGCCATAAATTTACCCATGGTCTTAGTAGAGTTGGCAATGATGGAACAAGTCCCTTTCCCACAGCCCAGCAGAATCTGGCACATGGCAGGCATCTTTAAGCTTCGCTGCTCATTTTGGCAGAAAGTCCATATGAACCTTTTGCATCTCAAGTAGAAGATATTGATTCTTGAATGAAGGAGCTTTGTTTTAAGGGAATGGACAAGGATGAATAGCCTCTCAGGGTGTAAAAGCTTGCTTGGATCAAAGTTCTAAACAGACAAGAATGCTTTTAGGTCTCTTCATCAACAGCGTGAAGGTTAATGGCCAGATCCACGTCACAGCAGAAAGGCAGACATTGAAACTGAAACTTATCACCTGTGCTATGAAATACTGAGCATTTTGTCTTCATTCTCATCATGCCTAACACATGAAATCTTGGATATAATCACATATTATTTTGCTCCAATACATATTCTGTCCTCACTACACCTTACTCTGTGTGCAACTGACATTCAGTTAAACCCACCTATCCTCCAATAAAACTGATTGTGTGCATAGATCTGGATGCTTTATTAAAAGAACAGGATGGGTGAAACTGGGAAAAATAGAAATACATCCAACAAGACGTCAAATACAAAATAAGCAGTGCTGAGTTGCTGATGAGCATAACAATTGATAGATAAAGATAAAGATAAATCTCACCAGTGATGCTGTGTGTATGGGATGTGGATTTTTGTCTTCAGATGAATACGGATTAGGTTGGATTCTTCCTGGTGCTTTTGTTTCCTTCCAAATGCTAAAGGGAATGGAGTCTGGTTTCCCAGCATGCACTTGTTTTGGGAGTGAGGGTTGATGGGTAAAAGGATTGGGTCAGCTTCCAAACAATACAGAATAGTATTTGGTCTCCTGCCACTAAATGGGGCTAGAGAGCAACAGCAGTATATATACAAATTATATACTGGGGCATGACACATATCAAGACTTAACACAGTAGCCAGAGAAGATGCTTAAACCAAGATTGGTTTCCCCAAATAGAAGAAATCATAAACTCCTCACTGGCATTTTAGTCCCAGTCTACTGCATTGTGTAAAGCCAGTCTGTGTATATACTTCCATATTAAGTTTCCTCTTAAAACAAGAAGCAAGATTACAAGAATTACTTATAAAGTAATAAAGGTGGAATAAGCATCAATGAGAACAGTGTTTTACATTTCGCCCAAAGATGGAGAATATTTTCATGTCCAGAGGCCATGTTTAAAAGTTTGGGGGAAAAATGACAAACTCCCTCCCTCTAAAGAGCTGGACCTCTGATCCCCAAACTCGACTGGATGACCTTGAGAGAGTCATCCCGTTCTAACAAAACGTGTTCCTGACTGAATTTCATGAAAGAAGAATTGGGAAGAAAGACCTGGCATGCCACCTTAAGCTTCTTGGGAGAATGAAGAGATAGAAATGAAATGAATGAGTTCACAGCTGAAGGCCTAGAGGGAAGCTAGATCCTGTCCAACTGAGTTTCTCAAATGGATTTTAAACCGCTAGATAAATGAGTCCCTCGTTTCGCAAGGCATCCTTCCGAAGCTGAAAGGTGAAGATCCCCAGTTTATCTCCTTCCAGAGAAACCCCAGTTGCCACTGGGTGAAATCAAAGGTATTCCTTTCACTCTTAACGAGTCAATCATGATGAGATAACTCTCCACAGTCTCTCACAGCCTATTTATTAAAGCAAATGATTTATTACACTGAGTATGCCTAATATAGCATCACTTTTTCCTCAAGAAGGAGAAAATGTCTCAGGCTTAGAGCATTTTCTCAAGGATAAAATATTTCATGGTTGTGGCATAAAATAAATGACCACAGTCTTGAGTGAAAAGGTATAATTCCCAAGCAATAACTTTTTCAGCCTTTCTTTCTTTTCCTTTCTTTCTTTCTTTCTTTCTTTCTTTCTTTCTTTCTTTCTTTCTTTCTTTCCTTCCTTCCTTCCTTCCTTCCTTCCCTTTCTTTTTCTTTCTTTTTTTTTCTTTCCTTCCTCCTTTCTTTCTTTCTTTCTTTCTTTCTTTCAACCCACAGTCTGGGTTGAACTTTCCATGTTCTCACAACCCACTCTAGGCTTTTCTTTGTGGTGTTCCACCACGTCCCAGAGCTGCCATTTCTAAACTTGGCAGAGTGGGTCATTTTCCCACCCCATTTGACTGTGTCTTCTTTAGCAGCATGTCAAATGTAGAATCTTGTCTCTCTTCTTCCTTCCCTTTTCTTTTCATACATTCTACATCCAAGGCATATACAAGCCATGTGACAGGTATATTCCAGGAATTTCTTTTTTCTCTGCCTACATATTCTGCTTTCACTAAAAAAAAAAAAAAATGATGACCTTGGCAAAGAACCAAGCCATTTCCTTCCAGTTGTGCAGTTCACCTTGACACAAGGAGACTACTTTTCCATTTTGCTTGAATCCTTTTCAAGCATAACTAAATACGTTGAGATGTGCCCTAACCGATGCTTATTTGTGCCTTCTTGATACGAGATCTTGATTTTGCTTGTTTTCTCCTTTGCAGGGAATCAAACAAGAGTCTGGAAAATCGCATGCTTATTCTTAAGTCAAAGCTCATTCTTCTAGAACGACAGCCTGGGGGCAAATCTGTTGCCCTTAAGATGGGCATATGGGTTCCCAGAGATGTCTAACGGGGCATATCAGAAGAAGGGCACATTTGCATGGTTAGCTAAACTTTTGCTGTGATTCAGCTGGACTTTTCCTTCTCTCATCTACATTCTCTAGGCAGACTCTTGCTTTCCGCTGTCTTCCAATCTAGCCCCCAGCTTCCAGCCAAAATATTGCTTTTCCACGCTGTTAGCATTTGTTCCGCAAAAGCACGCTGCAGGAGCAGGAGAAGACCAGTGGGTTTTGGCTCCCCCGCTCCAAGATGACAAGAGATTTTATTTCCAATAAGAGCGAAAAGCTTCCTTTAGACAGGAGGGAAGCTGGGGGTTGTGAAAATGTGATTCTCATTTTTCTTGCCCCTTTTTTTAAAAAAAATCTATTCCATTATCAAGGCCCCTGGATAACATTTTTCTTTGGAACATCGTCAAACGTCCTGTTGGAAGCATCAGCGGACACAGTCACAGTTGTGGGGTGATGCTTGTCCATGATATCCAACCTATGTGGCCAGAGTAGAGCCTGGATGATATAGTTTCTTGGAGAATTAGGAGAAGGATGAGTGACATTAGCATCAAGGTCAGTGTTTCTCAACCTTGCCATGTGTGGACTTCAACTCCCAGAATTCCCCAGGCAACCATATTGTTTACATCCACATGGTTCTTGGGCAAAGTTTGCAGCCTCACCAAAAATTTGGAAAGAGGAAGGCAGGAGGAGGAGGAGGGAAAGGAGGAGGAGGAGGAAGAGTGGAAGGGGAAGGAGGAGGAGGAGAAGAAGAAGGAGGAGAAGGAGAAGAGGAGGAGAGGGAGGAGGAGAAAGAGTGGAAGAGGAAGGGGAAGGAGAAGAACGAGGAGGAGGAGGAGGAGGAGGAGGAGGAGGAGAACGAGGAGGAGATGGAGGAAGGGAAGAGAAAAAGGCAGATGGACAGACCATGAGTTAACCTTTCTCAGAAATTTCTAATCTGGACTAATGGGTCTCCCTACATTCCCACAACCCAGAATCTTTTAAGCCATTGGCAGAGGCCAAATGATAATACAATACTTATAGAGGAGCATTGATCCGAGGAAAAGCAGAAGCTTGTTAAGTCCTCTTTCAAAGACAAACTTATTGACCTGGTAAATAGCCTACGTTGGAGCTGAATGTTAATCCCAAACTTTCACCGCTGCCACGGAATGTCAACAAGACCTCAGCCTAAAGCAGAGAGTAAATAAAGGAAAAAGCTCATTCATTATTCTCAAAGTATCATTGGGCGCTGGAGTTCTTGCGGCAGATAATGAGGAGTGATAGTTGGTGTATTTTAATAAAGTGTCCGCCGTCATTAATAAGGAGCTCTTAAAATGAAGTGGCTTAATCAATGTTCAACTGCCTAGGAGGTCAGACTTTGGGCTGGGTGTGTGAATGCTTGCCACTGCTTCCCGCAACCCAAACCCAGTTTCTAGCCTGGTGCCTTTACCGTGACCCAAACTGGATTTCAATCAATGAAAATTTATTATATTGTGGAGCCCTCAGTGCTCTTTGAGCTTGGTTATTTGCATGCAGGCATTTCATTACCCAACTAGGTTATTTCAACAGTACAAGCGAGTGTAAGGTTTGTTTCCTGTTTATATAGAGAAGTGTTGCCCTGCCAGGGTTTTTTTCCCAAGGCAATTCCTTGATTAGGATATTGATTTCTGCCAGTTTATTTGTCTGGTGTTAATCCTTGCTTATCTGGTCTCCAGCTAGCTGCTGGAAAGGTTGTGTTCTGGTCTAAAACTAACCCCTCACACTCACTAATCCTGGTGAGGTTATCTAGTCAGGTAATGAACTCTGCAAGCAAGCAACCAAGCTCAGAGAGCACCAAGGACTCCACAATACAATAAATTTTCATTATTATTTCATTGTATGTCTCCTTTCTCATGGTGCTTTATCTTTAAAATAGTCTAAGACTAATAGCTTAATTGGACTTGTCTACCATGGCTGGTCTCACCCATGTGCACACACCCAACCTCTTTGCCTCACGTCTTCTCAACTTTTCTTACAGCTGCTATCTGTACCACAGAAAGTGAGCAATGCAACTTCATTTCCACTATGTTGGTACATCACAAGGTTCCGCTTTATTCATTTGTTTGTTTGTTTGGTAGAAAGTATTTCTGTGCCACTTTTCATGACAGGCAATTGACGTAGTTGGCCAGGGGTCAAAGAATGAGTTTATTTTCGTATCCTGGACATCTTGCACTTCAAATGAGCTGCTGCAGCAGTGACAGCCCAAAGCTTGGGTTATCTTATTTAAAAGCGGCGACATCTTAACATGAAGTTGAAGGCAATCCTGTGTCTTGGCATAATTGCAACTTAGGTGAAAATTAAGTGTGAATTATGGGCATTGTGTCTCTCTGCATTAGACGGTACATCACTTGAACTTTGCAAATGGGCAGAGTCAACCCAGGCTAGCTGCAACAAAGCTTTCAGGCATTATGTGTATGTGTGAGAGGGACAAGCTAATTTAACCCAGAGTTGTACATCAATTTGCAGACAACAGGAGCTGAAATGTACAATTTGGGGGCTGCTTTGTAGTCCTTTTACTGCAGTTGGAGGAATCTTTTTAAAAAGCTACTTGAGTTGTTAATCAATACATTGTCCTCCCTCATTAATTGATTAATTAATTAATTCAGGTATTTCACTTCCTCAGTGGGCTGAAACATGCAGTCTTTGTCACCAGCTAATCAGTCATGTCCGACTCTTGGACATTCCATGGATCAACGCTCTCCATGCCCTCTGTCTCACACTGCCTCTTTCAGATCCACCAATGGGATGGTGTAAGGTCTCCTGCTTGAGAAGGGGGTTGGACTAGAAGACCTCCAAGGTCCCTCCCAACTCTGTTATTCTGTTATGGTCATCCCAGTGCCACCCGGTGTCCAGCCAATGGGTACTAGGGCAGCCCCTTCTTCTTTTTCCACTGATCACTCCCAGCATGATTGACTTTTTAAGTGAGTTCGCTTGTAGGACATGGTCAAAATATGATCACCTAGGTTTGGCGATCTTAGCTTCGAGTGATATTTTTGGTGAAGTTCAGTTTGGGACATCTTTGTTTGTGATTTCTTTCAATCCATGGAATGTGTAATAATTGTCTCTAGCACCACAGTTTGAAGGAGTCCAAACTTGCAGTAGTATCATTCTTTTGCAGTTGTGGTTTGCTGTTGAAAGAAAGGACCCACAAAGTTATGAGGCCTACAACTCCATAAAATAAGGAGTTTTAGCCCAACCTATTGACTTCAACAAGAGGTCAGTCATTGTTATAATCTGGGATTGTGTTCACCATTTTGTCATGATTGTTTCCTTCATAGACATCTCACAAGCAGGGTAAATGGATTCATGCTTCAGATATGAATTGCTTAACTGTGATTTATTCTAGAGGTTGCACCTCGCACAGAATGCTAGCCATAAACCAGGGTTTATGACCTGCAATGATTGGGTTCACTTGATACGCTACTTGGGAAAAATCACATTCTGGCTTAGCAAAATGCATCGTCCACAAGAGCAAACTCTCATTTTAATGAAGCAATGGAAAGAAAAGATGGCTGTATGTCATCTTGTTTCCATCATCTTTTGTTCCTTCTCCAAACTGAACTAGATAGTCGAGAAACATTTGCAACAACTTCCCACTGCGAGTTCAGCTTTCCAATAGTTTCTTTTTATTAGATTTGTAACTCATTTCGTGACTTCAGTGAACAACTTGGAGGTATGATTTATCCATCACCTATAAAATGAAAAATCTGCATGCCTGAATCTGACTGTAATCAATCACTGCCACTGTAAACCTTCCTGCAAATTAAAATAAGAAATACATTGTTAACCCACAGTTGGCCAGAGGTAAGTCAATTCTGAGTGGAAAAGAGCAGTGTGCACCGAGCTCCTTAAATAACACCCGTCTGATCTTTTGCCAGCTTGTTCTCTTTACTCAGGATAAATTAATTTTTATATAAATAAACTTTAGGAAGTGTCCCAAGTTTGAGACCTTTTGAGACATAATTTACAGCTTTTTTAAAAAAAAGAAAATCCTGAAATATGTGCAGTAGAGTAAAGCATTTAAAGGGAAAATCCAAAGATTAAAGAAACGTTTGTCAACCTTGGCACCTTAAGGATGATAATTCTAGATGTCTACTATCCGCCAATTTTGAAATAAGGAAATGAAGATAGCAAAGGAGTCAGTTTGGTCTATATCTTCCTTCCTTCCTTCCTTCCTTCCTTCCTTCCTTCCTTCCTTCCTTCCTTCCTTCCTTCCTTCCTTCCTTCCTGGATTGTATACCTCTCTGCTTTGAGTATGGCAGACACTTAATGGTTCCTTAGAGAGAGAATAAGCCAAGGGGAAACTGTTAGTTTTCCAATTTGCATATAATGCGATTGATAAAGGAGTAGAATCCATTTATGCAAACAATGTAGACCACAAAGGCTGCACACGCACACGCAAACACACACACAAAACCCCTCTATCGTGTTGATCTTGCATACAGAATTTTTCAACCTGGATCTATGTAAATCAGAGGCTTCTCTTGCCAATGAACACTATGATTAAACTGATAATTTACCTTTTTAATTGAACTGAGTTTTTTTTCCCTTTTTGGATTTAACACAACAATTCTGCTTGATATATATGGATAATTAACCACCTAAAATAAGCTGCCAGCCTAAATGCATAAATTGCACAGATATTTTTCTGCTTCTCCGTGTTCCCGCCCCTCCCGTGTCTTTTTACACCTGCTCTAATAAGAATTTTGCAGATGAGTCAACAACCAAAGGAAGCTGATTTCACAGCACAAAGCCATTGTTTGTTTAACTATGGTTAATGGAGTAAATGAAAATTGCCTGGATGTGTATAAAATACTGAGTCATCGGTAAGAATCATTAAGATTCACATAACCCGGTAACTAAAACTAATCAACCCAAAGTTGGGGTAGTATAAAGAATTAACCAGACAAACAGATCAAATCTAAAAGAACATTCTCTGTGTGTTCTCTTTTCTCCTCTAAGTTCAGAGTTAAGCCATCATTTGCTTGTAGAGTTTTACCAGCCTGCCATAGTTTGCACAAGCCAGGTTCCTCCAGAAACACATCTACACAACTTCCTCCATGTTTGTTGAATGTATAAGAGGCACGGCTCCCCACAATCGATGCATTTGAGGAATCTATTGTCTTTGAGGCTCACGTGATCTGAAACAAAAACCTTGAGATAATTAGGAGAAACCCAACCGAATTCTTGAGATCGTCATTCAATTTCCCCCAAATGATCAGGATAAATTATGATTTGTTCCTGAACTGCAAGTGAGAGAAAGAATGACAAGTGTGGGAGTGGCCTGTCATCATAGGCTCATTCACACAATGCTATTTTTTTTATAAAAAAATTAAGCTTCCCATCCCTTTTCATCTGTGAAAACTACAATACACACAATACACGGGAATACCCAGCATGTACTAGAACTCTTTGGATAAATAAGATGCCCAATTCAGCTTCTTTGAATGAGGATTAAGTCATCTAGGTGTATCTGTTCCTAATTTTAGCTCACTCTTCTTCTTTAGTGCAATCTTGTGAATGGTGCTGCCAACTGGGCAACATAAACTGTTCTGGAGGTGATCTGTAAGATTCTTAAACCTTTCAATGTAGAGGTCTGGAGATGAACCATTCTTCTAAAGAAGAAACGCCAAATTGGGGTGAGCTTAATCATAACTCGTTCATAGGGTATGCGTGTTCTTGAGAAACAAAGTCAATCAGTGGTGGGATTCAGCCGGTTCGCACCACTTTGGCAGAACCGGTAGCTAATTTTTTGTTGCCCAGGCCAAGAATGGACTTCCAGAAGCGGCATCCACACAGAGAACCGGTTGTTGAGCTATTTGAATCCTTGGAGTCAATCCATGACATTGTCAATCAAAAAGGGTGGAGAAGTGCTGGTTAAAGCCAGCAAGATAGGACAATGAGTCAAAGCTTAGTTCACATAATAGCCTTTTTTTCCTAATGAAAAGCTATTGTATCTCAGAAAGCTACAAGTAAGAATGAAGGTACCAAAGCAATTCCATTGTCTTTCTTTCTCTCTCTCTCTTTTCAATCATGTGGATGTGTGGATGTGCAGCTGATTCATACCTCATACCTCTCTGTACAGAATTATATATCCTTGACCAGGTGTGATGGGGACTTTGAAGCCCTTCTACTTGAAAAGCAAAGTGGAGGGAACAAAAGCTTTATCTCTGGGGGGTCCTACCATGATGGCTTTATTATCTCTCTGTACAACTGTTGCAAGTGCTGCACACCTCAAAGTGAATCATGAATCACTTGAGAGATGCATCTTTTCTTTCTCATGGCGACAGGAAGACATGGAGAACAACTGGTAAGGGCAGGTTTACTTCATCTCATGGATGAAGTCCATGAGAAAGGTAATGTGGTTCAGAAGCAGGACCACATCTGGAAAGGGCAGCCCACTGCAATGGGAAGGGCACCCCAGGTTTCTATAGCAACAACAGGACTACTAGCCCTTCCCAAGCATTGAAACTTTTCCAATGATATAAATAACATGTAGTCTAACTGCTGCTTGAGAGAGAACTGGCTAATTCTCCAGAGTGAATCATGCTGAAGGTTTGTTAAATTAGCCAACTGCTGAGGAACGAGTCTCTAAAGAAAGGTGTGGATTCCCTGAATTCTCCTTGGTAGCAGGAATCATCAGGATGGTTAAGCACCACATAACTCACTGGGGAGGAATTTCTGGAATCGACAGAGTGCTAAGTCTATGGGAATGAGCAGAACAGAATAACAGAGCTGGAAGGGACCTGGAAAGTCTTCTAAGGGGAATGGACGTAGCTCAGTGGTGGAGATGTTCCTACAGAGTAAAGTGGAGGTTCAATTTTTTTGTCTTCCCCAAGGAAGACTGGAATTCCTGCTGCTGCTCAGTTCACGTATTGGGTTAAGCCCTAATACTTGACTCCAGGTTCTTAGGTTGTGTGAACCCAGTTAATGTGATGTGAGAATCGTGGTTATTTATTTATTTAGCATATGGCAAAATCAAGCATCGGCAAATACATATTTATAAGATATGTAGACAATGCTATATAGGAGATAATATATTGAATCAAGATAAAACCATAGTAAAATTGCCATAATATGGAACCATAGAATTGCAATAGAATAGATGTTATAATTCGATATCTAAGGCAGCTAACCATCTCACTTCTTCTGGTATGGCTGTGGTGAGATCATCCCAGGTGCCTTGAAATTTCCCGAGGGGACATTCTTGAACTAAGAATCATGGTTTATTCTGGCTCATCAGCTGTCATCCCAGCAAAGAAACCGGGGTTAACGGAATTAGTGCAACGGATAAAACTTGCCAGTGTGAATGAAGAAGGCAGGGCAAGCTGGGGAAAAAATAAACCCTCTGGAATAAATTATCTCCAGATAATTAAATTTCAGCTCCACGAATAACATGGTGATCTTTGCTTGAAAGTTAGCCTGGACTGTGAATCCATGCCTTGTAGTATGTAAACCATGGTTGGTAACTTAGCTTTCTACATTCACCATGGCTTGTTCAGTACCAGGGTTAAACAAAACATGCTTAGCAGAAATGTGAGCCCAGCCAGTTCTTTCAATACACTGACACAAAGGTTTGTCCCTTTCTGCCTGCTTGGATGAATCATTTTTCCCAAGCTCTGATAAATCTCTTATAACCCTCTGCTTTTGTTCTTAATATGATATTGTAAAGTACTTTCAGCAGCTTAGCTCCCTGTGAAAATAAACAACCCGAACTAAAGGAATCTTTTCCCCAAATAGCAGAAGAGCTCCTCTGTTGAGTTATTAATAACAATCCTCCAGAAACTAAACAATGCTGAGAGACGCTGTATCATGTGATTAAGAGTTGTTTTTTTAAAAAAAAAATATGAACAGGCCAGTTGTGACATTGTCAGACTTTCTCATCTTGCTGAACTGACACAGGCATGCAAGATGGAGACCAAAGCAGTCCAGAAGCCTTCAGTCTGGCTGGAGAAAAAGCTGATCATTCTCAAGCCTTCCGTGCAGAAGGAATTCATTGTTACACTTCAAAGTAATTGTTTGATCGCTGCAAGCTCGATATGCGTGCAAGTTTTCCGGAGCAGTGATTATAAGCTGACGATGTGCCTCTATGCATAAGAGTAAAAGAGTAGGCACGCTTTGAGTAACATCTGTTGAAGAAGGCACGCACACCTTGTAATTAGAAAGTGTTGGTGGGTGGATTTAATTTCATTGCCTTGCGATGTTGCTAATGACACGACAGTTATTTTGGTAATGTAAACAGACTGTATTCCTTCTGAGCTGTGCTCAGAGGCTTGGCAATCATCCACGAATTTGAACCAATGCTCTATTTTAATGGGCTAGGAGAGACGTAGTTCTAATAACCTGCTCACTTCCCCTCCTTTGGCTGCCTTCTCCGTGCTTAAAGCATCCTTTTGACCTCTCTGGGAAGTTCAGAGCTGTTTGTTTTAGAAATACATTTGGCATTTTTACAATCTGATATTCAGCAATTACTGGAGTGATGTAATTTACTGCAGCGGAGCATAAATGCCTCTGCCTACTATTTTTATGAAATAAGAGCACTTCAAACAGCCCAACGAGCATTTTTTCAATAGAGTGATTTGCCCTATCTCAGCACACAGGTGACCTTTCCCATCCCTTCTATCTAGAGATAGTAAAGCATTTGGCGAGCTGATGAGAGTTGAGGCCAATTTGCCAAATAGTAAACCCATTCCTGGACTGGAGCACTTATTAAATACTCTTCAGTAGTAATAAACACCACCAGAAAGTGGAGAGACTGGTAACAAATCTGGATACCTTGGAGAAATTGAACTTAGAACCTGTTTTTCTAGGTTCACCTCACAACTCCAGGAAGTGGTGATGAAGAAGGGAAGGGAAAAGGAAAAGGAAAAGGAAAAGGAAAGGAAAGGAAAGGAAAGGAAAGGAAAGGAAAGGAACGGAAAGGAAAGGAAAGGAAAGGAAAGGAAAGGAGAGGAGAGGAGAGGAGAGGAAAGGAAAGGAAAGGAAAGGAAAGGAAAGGATGAAATCAAATACTGGTGTTTCATATTGGAACATGTCTTAAAATCACTGAAAGTCGGGAGAAAATAAAGAATGAAATGGACAGAGATAAGTGTGTGTGTGTGTGTGTGTGTGTGTGTGTGTGTAATGAACCTGTTTTCCTCAGGCATTAGATTAGGAAATGAAATGTATGGATCCTCAAAGCAACATAAATAAAAAACAAGTCTATAGTTATAGCTGTTTTACATACTTGAAGCATTTCTGAAACTCATTCATTCAACATCTCGGTTGCTATTAAAACCTCAGGTGGAAGGCCATGACTCAATAAATTGATACCCACCACCAGGTGATTCTGAGCCAAGCTGGAACATCTGGACAGTAGCTTCAATCCTCCTCTTCAATCCAACTCTCCAATCGTCCGCATCTCCTATTCTTAGCCAAAAAAACATGACACTGCTTTAAGAGGACAATTTCCCTTTCCAGCTTTTCCTGGCAACTCCCTGTTCGGTTTTTCTCTCTCTCCCGCTGGAAAAAGAAACAAGTTGGGGACTGGCCTCAAAAGAACTAAATGCCTCCTTTGGTGTCCAAGGAAATATTACCTAATGCAATGGATGGCTCTTCGTGCTGAGAAGAACACTAATTTACATGACAGCCAAAGTGCCCTTTCTTTGCCTCCCAATAAAACCCACCCAGTGGGGGAGACGGTTAGCTTTCTAGAACATGCTGAGCTTACTTTAATTATTAAAATTCTTGTGGGGAAGGGGGCGGAAGGGAAGCTGGCTTATTGAGGCTCAGATGCCTCGTTCTGTAGCTCTTGCTCTGACTTGCCTTTAAATAAGTCAACTCTGAAGGCTGTTGGGGATGTTTCTTTCTCTTTTTGGAGTTGATTATCCTACACTCTACTCCCTAGGGCACCATCGCAAGACAGTGATATATGAAGAGCAGTAGAACCTAAAGGAGATTTTTTTTTCTGAGATGATGAGAAAGCAGACGGTGTGAAACTTTGTCAACAGGAGGAATCCAGCCATGGAAACATTAGCTGTTAACCCACAGATCTGCAGGAGCTGCTGAACTCCGCAAAGCTCCCATTACATTAGAAGAAGAACATGATTAATAAGCTTGGGATTAATAAGCTTGTTTCCACTTGTCCCTATTTTAGCGAAGGAAGTCCTCTAGCTTTTTTTGGTCTCAGCAGGTCCTCTAGTTTCTTTTGGTCTCAACAGGTCACCCTTTCTCTTTCTTTTTTGGCTTCTGGCTATGGAAAGCAGCAGAGAGAAGCTATTTTGTTTTTATGTCCTTCTCAGAGGTCTTGGGAGCATCTGGCTGGCCACCAGCATTGAAACAGGATGCAGGACATCTGCTCTCCATGCGTGATCCAAGAACCTGATCATTTCTGAGTTTATGTATCTGGAACAGGAGATACACATACAATAGTTGGTCATGTTGGTTTTCTATTATCTCCAAATCACTGTGCATCCATTGCTGGTGATCCAAAGTCAGAGAGTTCTCCTGTGCTTACAACCTGCTTGAGGGTTTCTTATTGGCATTGTGCAGGCATGTCCAGATTAGGAAAATAAATTCTCCTCGGATACCATGTAATACTGTAAGTCATTCATCATACCAAAGATTTATCTGTGGCACAATATGAAAGTTGTCCGGTTGACTTCATCTTTATTGCCTAAGTCTACTGTCAGCAGAAAAAAGTTATTAATAGCAAAAGTTACAATATTAGAGTCTGGGTTAGGCCAAATGCAGAACATCCCCTGTGAGAGTTATTAAAGGATGATAAAAACAGTTGCTTCTTACCTTCTTACCTCTTGCATTGTTCGCACACTTTTCTGCTCGCTTAAAGTGGAGTTTTTCAAAGTTGACAACTTTTAAGATGTGTGGAATTCACCTGTCTTGAAGTCGGAAACAGAAACAGAAGAACAGAGTTCGAAGGGACCTCCCATTTTTTTTAAAAAAAAAATGCCATTTAAAAAATTTGGATTGTGGGATGGAAGTAGGATTCTTTATCTTTAAACTATTGGGTACGTCATCTCAGCTCAGCTAAATGTTGGCTACCATAAAGCACAAGGACCTGAACGTAGGACACACAAAAATAATGTGAGCAGACATTCTGCAAGAAACTGGACTGAGTTCCGTCACTCAGAATCCGACTTGTTTGTTACAGTGGGTTAACCTGGACCCTGTGCTGTTTCCTTTTGGGCTGAGAACTCTGCTCAGCAGCTGCTTTTGCTGAGGAAAAAGACACTGACTGCAAAATGGGAAAGCCACACAAACTGTAGGTTGTCTACTTACTATAGGTTTTGCCTCACCTTGAAGTAGTTCAGGAATCCTCTTCAATCTGAGCTTGTTTTACTGATGTGAGCAGGATGAAGGGGTCTTGGGTTGTCGCTCGTAGAAGCGATACAATCCGTTTTGTCTCAAGGCTGTCACGATTTTGTGATTGGAGGAAGACAAGCAGAATGGGGGACACACCTGCTGCCAGAAAAGCAGCAGTGAAACTAGAGAAAGGATGAGACAGGCCATTAGACAGACTTTCTGGCCAGTTTTTAACTAAAAGAAGTACAATACCCCACATATCAACCTATGACTTCTTCTCCTTCTCCTCACCCCTCCCCCTCCTTCCTCTTCCTCTTCTTCTTCTCACCCTTTAAAATCCGAACCACAAGCAAGATGAAGAGAATTGGTTCAGGGGAAAACACCGAGAAGAAACTTTTGATGTCGCTCTGCTCACGGGATCAACAATGCTTTTCCTGGAGATTGAATTAACCTATTTTCTGGGTTCACAAGTCACTGAACTATAAACCTGCAAAATGGGAGGTAGTTCACAAAGCCGCCTTCTCATACACAATAACTAACCAAGGGTGAAAGTAGCCAAGCTTGGCATGCCTTGAGAATGTGTCCACTCAACCTTTAATTGACCTGATTAAGAATGTTGTATGTCACTGCACCACAATCCAAGCAAAATCCGAAGCTGTCTGTAAATAGCTCTTGAAATTTCTCAGGTCTAGCAGTACTGTACTTCAATCCGATACCGGCACTTAGATCAAGGGAACAGTTTTTGTGTCTGTTCCCACTTCAAAGGAAGCCCTTTGCATTCTCTTCTTAATAACCTCCAGTGTTAATAATAATAATAATGATAAAGTTGGAAGGGACCTCGGAGGTCATCTAGTCCAACCTCCTGCTCAGGCAGGAAACCCTATACCATTTCGGACAAATGGCTGTCCAGTTTCTTCTTAAAAACTTCCAGTGTTGGCGCATTCACTGCTTCTGGAGACAGGCTGTTCCACTGGTTAATTGTTCTCACTTTCAGGAAGTTTCTCCTTAGTTCTAGGTTGCTTCTCTCCTTGATGAGTTTCCACCAATGGTTTCTTGTCCTGCCTTAAGGTGCTTTGGAGAGCCGCTTGACTCCCTCTTCTTTGGGGCAGCCCCTGAGATATTGGAACCCTGCTATCCTATCACTCTTAGTTCTTTTTTATTCCAGACTGGCTATTCCCAATTCCTGCAACTGTTCTTCATATGTTTTAGCCTCCAGCCCCCTAATCATCTTTGTTGCTCTTCTCTGCACTCTTTCCAAACTCTCCAAATCAACACAACAAGCCTAAAATTAGCTAAGGCAAATATTTCCAGTTGTGTATGTCACCCAATATGGAATTACTAAGAATGGATATATTGTTTATGTAGGGACAGGAATTTCAACCTACATAGCAACCAAATCTCTTTGATGATGAGCCAATGATATCATTAAATCCCATATAATCCAAACATCTAGGCGAGCCCCAGGATGGAGATGTAAAGCTGGATATCATTGGCATATTGATTATTCTTCTCCCCAAAGCATCGGATCATCTCAGCAGCCTCATGAAGAACATAAATAACAAGAAAGAAAGTGAGAGAACCAAGCTCAGGGCAACCCACAAAGTAGAAGCCATGGGCTGGACCTCCCCACTTCTGTCAACATCAACCAGGTAATGGAACACGTGCAAGAAAACAACCAAACTCAGAAAGCACCAAGGAACCTTGAAACTTAAGATAAATTTCTGACTGAATTGTTGTCGAATCTCTCTGAATTCTTCTAAAGTTAAAATACTTTTTTTCCCCTCCACTCTGTATTAGGGTCTCTTTTCCCCATAATTATAATCTTCAGCTCTTTCTGCTTGCCTCCAGTGTCCAGCCTTCAAAGTCTTCTCTTATCATGGCTTTCTTTAATCCAAAACATTTTCCCACGGGAGGGTTCCTTACACTTACACTTCGAAATCTTCATATATATTTTAATAGGATTTTCAACAACACACAGGAAGGATTCTTATAATTAGTTTCCAAATCGTATTGCCAATCCATCTGGCTCCTTAGTCCATTTGAAAGTTTCCAAAATTAACATTTTAATTACCCTTTTACTGTTTATTTCAGAATGATTTTTTTTCTCAAAGTTCTTAAATTTACATATAACTTCTTTTCCTAAGGATTGAAGCAAGTCACCTGGTGATGAAACCTGTCATTTTGAAAGTTAATTTCCAAAAAGCAGTTAACAAGCAATCTCCTGAAGGGACTGAGAAAGGAATTGGGTCAACCCAGTGTCCTTTTGAAGATTCCAAACCACAGCTTGGGCGAAACTAAGTTTCTTTCCCTCAACTCCCAGAGTTCCTTTCTCTCTCTTTTTTCCCCTTCCTGCCCCGGTTGCTACCTTTATACAACTTCTGAATATTCCCATTAGTCATCTCCATGACTCTCTATGATCCAGGGGTTCTCAACCTTGGCAACTTTAAGACTTGTAGACTTCAACTCCCAGGCTGGCTGAGGAATTCTGGGAGTTGAAGTCCACAAGTCTTAAAGTTGCCAAGGTTGAGAACCCCTGCAAGTTATACAATATTTCCATGAATAAAAGGGGGAGGGCTGTTGAGGACTCTAAGTTTAAAGGAGAAGAAGCAGATGAACCTTAATTGCAAGAATAGGAAATGGAAGGAGAAAAGCAACAGGTTGAAGCTGAATCAAAAGAATAGGCAAAGAAAAATGAGATATAGATAGATGATAGATTAGAGAGGCAGAGAGACAGACAGACAGACAAAGGGAGACAGAGAGAGAGATTATAGAAGTAGAAAAGGAGAGAGAGATGAGAGAGAGAGAGAAAGAAAGAAAGAGAGAGAGAGATAGAGAAAGAGAGGGAGGGAGAGAGAGAGAGGGAGAGAGAGAGAGAAAGAGAGAGAGAGAGAGAAAGAGAGAAAGAAAGAAAGAAAGAAAGAAAGAAAGAAAGAAAGAAAGAAAGAAAGAAAGAAAGAAAGAAAGAGAGGAGAGAGAGAGGAAAGAGATGATAGATAATAGAGATGGAGAGAGAAAAAGAGATGGACACCTATTTTTCCGTTCTCCTTCCTTAGTCCTTTCTGTGGGATTTATGCCTTTTCCACTGCAACTCTGACTGCTGAAGGTATCCAGTTACTTATTTCTGAAAGGCTTTTCCTTTGACTGGAAAGCAAAGTATACCTTTATAATAATAGGCCCCTCACCCTAGTGGTGAGAGCAAAGATTGGTGGCTATGCAAAAGAATTCAAATGGGAAAAACGGAAGGAAAAGGACTACATTAATCTCAAGATAACCATTCCATTCGTGAAGAGTGTTTGCTTCAAGGTCTTGTGCTATTAAGGCAAAGGAGGGGGGGATACAATGTGCAAGGAATATCTTCCTGGCCTGACGCTCAGTCAGATGTTTAGGGTCTTTGTATGTTGTAGATCACAACGCCTGAAAGCAAAAAACTGGCTTTGTTTTCTTTTGTTCCCTTTTAATCTGCTTTCAGTGTGAAAAATCCACAATTCTTGAACAGGAGACAGTGTGTTATTTTTAAGAGGTTAATGTTACACTCGCAAAGGCCAGGTCTGAATGTTCGGGGAAGACCTTGTCTATTCTCCCCTATTGTTACCTGTAATAGCTTTGGATGTTTACAAGAGTTTTCTCCTTCTTTTCTCCTATAGGCATTTACAATCCATAATGGCAATGCTTCAAACACATCTTGTCATTCCGCAAAAAAAAAAATAATATCAAGAACCCTGTAAAGTTTCACAAAAGTACAATTGCAGGTTTCCAAATAAATAATCCATCAGACTATTTTTTTTTTCTCTTATTTTGTATTTTGACTGTTATTTCAAAAAGATGTCTTTATTTTAAGCAAAACCTATCTGGAGTAAGGGAGACAAGAAACCCAGAACTATTTCATGTTCTCAGTTCTCTACTCATGAATATTGCTTTTCTTCTGAATTTTAACCTTACCAGATATAAATGTAATCTATTTTGAGTAATTCAACTGTCCAAAAAAGAAACGAATAGAATACAGTTGGGAGGTCCTTTTTTTTTTTTTTTTTTTTTTTTGCATCCACTTGGAATATTAATGACTAATTGGATGCTTTATCCAGGTAAGACTGATGTGGTTTCATAGAACATAGAATAACAGATTGAAAGGTACCTTAGATGTGTTCGTCCAACCTCCTGCTCAAGCAGGAGACCCTATACCATTTCAGATAAATGGTCACCCAATCTTTCCATTATTTATCCACTATCTATCTCTGTAGACCTTATTATTCCTGCTTCTTTCCATTCTTTCAGAGACCTGTCCAAATTGTTTAGTGTAACTTGCTTGAAGGCCCACAGATTAGCTTTCCTGCATATCACTCATGATCCTTATCCTCTTTGGAAGTCTTCTTCTTTGGCTAAACCTTGTAAACATCACTGAAATAGCTTCATCGGGAAATCATTGTCTGTTTGGAAAAGACAAGCTGGATGAGACAAATATATGCCTGGCACAATGTCTCTCATTTGGATCCAGGGAGCTGATCCCAGGTGGATTCTTGGTTTCCAGAGTTTTATTTAAACTGATATTTAGAGATGTTATCATTTCTTATATTTGTGCTGTCCTCTTTATAAGCTTGCAATACAAAAAGTAACGGGGCTCATCAGATAATGTAGATGGATGGGAAGTAAGACAACCCAAACATTTAAAGGTCAAAGTTAGCCCAAATTCCAGCTGAAAACTGTATACCAACATTCAACATTGAGCTTAAATGAATATGCAAAATGATCATCTTACCCACTGAATTAGGTACCAAGATCCATGTAATCTAAGATTATATTCCTCATGAGGGCTGAATGCATGGATGGAACCATGGATACATAGATGAATGCATGGATATGTAGATGGATGGATGGATGGATGGATGGATGGATGGATGGATGGATGGATGGATGGATGGATTATGTGCCATCAAGTTGTTTTTGACTCCTAGTGACCTCATAGAGTTTCTCCTTGATGATCTGTCCTTAACCATTTCTTTCAAATCTTCCACAGGTATCTCCCACTATAGTTGTCCAGATATTTTTTAGATACCGTAAGCAGAATCTGGAACCAATTGCTTTTTATGTGCTGTTGCTCTTGGTTTCAGACCACTTATCCAGGTACTAGATGAATTCCTGGCTCGGATTGTGGCTGGCAATTTTTCTGCTTCTATTTTTCTGCTCTGTTCTCCCATCTCACAAAAAGGAGGGGGGACTGTAACGAACTGTTAAGTGGGTGGAAAGCAAATCCCTTGAGATGGAGAAAAAATACATATAAAACATTTTATCTAATAAGCTAGAGGAGCTAGATATGATTATGTAGGTATTTGTGCTGAACGGAATCCTGATAATTATAGAGAGAGGAAAATGTAATAAAATTATGCCAGCTGGAACACAATGGTGCTGAAGAGGAGTTGGGATATAGAAGGAGAAGCTGTAGAGCAGGTAGGAAACCATGCTGGGACATTTTTGGACTGTGGATCAATGTGACTGTACTGTAGCAAACTAAGCATTTTTGCTATGGTCAAGTATTGTAAAGGAATTGTGGATGACCTTGGGGAATGAAGAAAAAGATGCTGTCCAAGAGTGATTAGATAAGAGTAGCAGGAGACTGCAGTTGCTTAACAGACAGAGGAAGAAACTTAGGAAAGACCCATTCTAACTGTTCAGTGGTGACTTGCAAGATTGAGATGCAACTTGAACTAAGGAGAAATTTCCTGACAGTGAGAACAATTAACTAGTGGAACACCTTGCCTCCAGAAGTTGTGGGTCCTCCATCACTGGAGGCTTTTAAGAAGAGACTGGAAAGCCATTTGTTCCAAATGGTATAGGGTGTCCTGTTTGTGCAGGGGGTTGGACTAGAAGATCTCCAAGGTCCCTTCCAACTCTGTCATTCTGTTCAGTTCTCACGTCAACCCTCCTGAATAAACCAGACAGTAAACAAAACCAGATGAGCTAAATCCACTTTATTGTAAGGCTACATTAACAGAATCTTGCACATCTGAAAGTGCAAATCTCAAAATCTTTTCAGCACAAGAAACTAAGAAAGAGCCCTTCAGAAACATTTGCCTTGTCCTCATTCTACTGAGGGCTCAGCTGCCTTTTATTCAATCATTTTCCCCCATGTCAGCCACCCAGCTAAACCAGGCAGGGAACATGATGAGATGAGATGATTCTATTTTATTGCAAGGCTACATTAACAGAATCTTGCAAGTCTGAAGGCACAAACTTCCCACTTCTGACCAACTAGGTCCTGTTTCAGTTTTTTCCTCTGACCCTTAAGCAGCTAAGGGCTCCTCCCTCTCTTCTCTGATCTCTCCCTAGGCAGCACCTCTCTCCTTCCTCCCCCAAGGCAATCCTCACCTTCCATTACAGTTACTGATCAACAATTGGGGTGATTTTAGTTCTATTAAAAAAAAGGAAGAGGAAGGAGAAGACTTTTGCCCTTGACTCTTCTGGAAAATCTTTCCTGGGAAAAAACTAAAAGATTTTTTTTTTGACTGTATAAAAGGATTCTGACCACAATTTTATATTACAGATCTCATTAGTATGACTACAATCATTTGTAGCCTGGAATAATGAGACAATTTTCACAGGCCCTAGTTTTGCTACAGAATCTTTTTAGGAAGAGAAATAAAGAAATCATCGAAACTGGAAAAGATAACACCTTATCAAAAAACAAAAGATGGTTGCTATTTCCCCCCCCCAAAAAAATATATATCTGAAACCCCCCCCTGTGAGTTCGCCCAATCAGTGGCGACAACATGACCTCTGAATAGCTGCTATATTCTTTCTCTGCAGAAATATTCTTTTCATCTTGATCTATTTTACTTCTTTCTTTCTTTCTTTCCCTTTTCCCAGCAATATATCTAATCGACAGCACTGCAGACTCCCCAGCGTCTCTGTTCTCCTTGCTTCTCTAATCAGTTCTCAAGGATTTTTCATTTATTACTAATCACAGCAAGGGGTGTAACTGAACTAGCATTTTCCACCAGCCCATGTCTCGGGATTCAATCGGTGGGAAATTGCCAGTGCTGAGCAGTCAATGAGTAAAAGTTGGAAGGCAGAACCTCAAGATAATACACCACAGTATCAGAGATTAGGAGTCCACCACGAAGCAGGACATTTCTGCAGTACTTCCTCTTTGGAACTTGAATAGCTAATAAGGGTCTTTGAAGTTGGGTGATGTGCAGGTTTAATACATTGTTATTGCTGTTATGATATCTACACTGCCATAAGTCTCATCTCATGTCAGAAAGGCAGGAACTAAAAAAAGGGAAACGTATTAATTTAATCTTAAAACTTTACTATGCCCTTCATACATGACTGTATGAAGTGGCACCTTAGCTGCTGTCTACTCCGGTGCTGTTAGAAATCATCTTAGCCTTGCATTTTTCTCCCATTGTTGGGCATGACTGAAGGTGAGTGCCATTCATGTTCTTTCTCTCTCTGCTTTTTTTTTTGTCAATAACTGTACAACATACTGCAGAATTTTAAATAGGCTAATTCAGTGCACGGTTGCATGGAGGTTATGTGCCTTCCCTGTGCTCAGAGCATTCAGAAGAAGAAGAAAAGACAATGAAGACGGAAGAGATCAAAATAGGGAAAAGTCTTCGTGTTTGCTTTGTGACTCATTAGCTCCCTCGCCACTCATGTTCAAATGACATTTCTTCCCCTCTTTGCCTTTAGAGCCTTCTGCTGAAAGACAGTCATTCCCCAATCCGAGAAAGGAACAAATTATGCCTATTCAAGATACAAAGTTAAAAACTGAATTTCAAATAATTCAATTACAGGGTATAATTACTTAACCAAATCGGTGAAGTATTCATTAGACAATGGTAATTTCCACTTTATTCTCCCATGTTACCCATCCTGCTTTTGAAATATAAAAGGTCTGGGCTTCTTTTCAAATCCCCGAGTACCAAGCACATCAAATTACACTGGCACAAAAGCCAAAGAAAGCCGTTAGAATGAAAGCATCCAACAGGTCACGGGAGACCATATGCCATGTTTAGAGAAGGTAAAACAATGTTAAATAAGTTGCTGGGGCTATGAAGCCACCTGGTGAAGGAGGTCCTCTCAGTAGACCCCATTGCATATGTAACTCTGTCTCAGCATTATTTTGTAATCTATTTATCACCTGCAGTTTTCTAGCAGAAATCACAATGAATGCATTTTGCAAATCTTTGGAGGCGGGTTAAAAACAAAACAAAACGTGGAAGCTGTACAAGCATCTTTGTTCCATCTCTGGAAAGGATAAAGTGAGCCTTGCAATCTCATGTTGCAAACACTCAGCCTTTTGACAAGCACTTGACCTGAGCTCTCACAAATGGTTCAGGAACTGCATGAAGCCCCGAGGCCCCAAAGATGCTCTTAGAATGCAAGGACCTCAGTAGACCAGAAGGAAGCATCAAGAGCCAATCCAGGTCCCAAAGCTATTGTTAACTAACCAGATCTTCATGTGGGAAAATTAGAGTTGGTTTTGCTTCTTCAGTACCGGGATGTGTATTCAGTAAAAATGTATCTTTTAGGGCACCTCAAAGCCTTGAAGATTCTTTAATTGTGAATTCGCTAGTTGGACGACAGAGACTCAGAATAAATCCTCAGCAAATGAAGATCATGGTGATGCTGATAATACTTCCTGTGGGAAGTTGTGTTGAGCTCCAGCCATGCTGCTTATTTCCTATTGGCCCTGAAAAGGTCTTTGATCCAATCGAATGGTGACCTAGACTAGCTTTTATCTCATCCTTCAGATTCTTTAGTATTTCTCTTTGCCAATACAGGTGCACTTGGGGTTAATCATACCAGTTTCTTAGAAAAAGGTGTTCTGCTCCTTGTTTTCAATTTTAAAAGAGTTGAGTTTGCTCATTATGCAAATGAAGCCTCCCTGGATGAGGTTGTTCTGACACTTTTTATTACATAATATAATCAAGAAGGAGACAAAGGATGCTTTGAAACAGCATACGAAATCTGGAGCATTTCCCTTCTGGTGTCTACCTACTTGCACAGAACCAACAAAAAAATCTTCCATTTATATTACCAGAATAGGGCTTATAGACTCCATATGGAAATGTGTAATTATGGATATTTCTTTAGGGGGAAAAAATGGGGGAGTATTTAATTCTGAAGCCACTCAGATATGTCAGTTGGATTGGAGATTTTTCAGAGCTGGTATAAAAAGGTCTATGTTGCTTATTGTTATTTATTTATTTATTTATCTTGTTTTGTTTTGTTTGCTCATTTGCTGGTTTGTTTCTGTTGTCGTTTTTCAGTTGTTCATGAGCAGGATAAGTGAGGCCAAACAATCCAGGAAATCAAACATGTTTAATGCCCTACGATTTGATTCACTCAATTTATAGGGAGATAACATTTAATACATTCTAATTTTTGAATTAATAGAATAATCTTCAATCTGCCTTCTGCATTAGCTTTTTATCCACGGCTTTGCTTTATGAGAAATTCTGTCCCTTCGGGGTAAAAAGAGGAAGATGAGAACACCAAGATCAGCCAATGATCACTTTCTCAAGATCCTTATCTGCTTTAACTGATGAGTTTCCGACTTCTTGCTCAATTAATTGTAAACTCTGCAGCTCATTTTGGCTCAGAGCAGAGCTGAATCCGTATCGTCCCGGTTTCCCTTTGAAAAATTTTCAATTTAATTGCCTCTTCTTTATTAGCTTGGAAATGGGCAGCCCTCTTCTGCTGCTCAAACTCAGTGTAAATACCTTTATCCCTGGGATTCATTAATAGCTTTATGAACTTAAGATGTACCTTCATCTTAATTTCTTGGCCAGATGACAGAAAACACACAGTCTGCACTGGCATCTCCCTATATTTGAACTACAGAAGTCACGTGAAAGCAGACCAACGTTGAAGGTTATCCAACCCAACTTAGCAAATCTAAATGGTGGAAGTGATTGGCTCATTGACCAACGATTTCTCCTTTTTTAAGGGATATCCTGATGCCCAAATGCAATTCAGAATCTTTAGTCTTAGATTTTAAGGTCACCATTTAGCCACCAAATGGGAGACGGGCACCCACATTGAATGTCTGTCGTCTCTGCAAAGGTCTCTTTCAGCTGCCGGGGAGAAATCAGTGAAGCTTGCGTCATAAATGAAAGAAAGCTGTATTCTTTGTTCCTGCTTTTTTTTCTTGAATTTCTAAGATCAGATGAGTATTATTCATGTCACCAACCATCACAATTGTCAGAGCGCACTGAGCATTCTTCACCATTCCCCACAAACATTAAAACTTAAGAAGGAAAAAAAAACTTTCATTTCATTGCTCACTGAATCGCCACAGTCGTTTCTGTTAATGAAGGTGTCTCTGTATCACAGTAGATCATTAGGAATATATGCAATCCTCCCACAAAAATTATTATAGTACCTCTTAGGGGAGGGCTGAATTCGTGTTATACTAATAACATGGACTTTAGGCCTGTTTTCGATTAGTTTGGTTTAACACTGAAAATGTTCAGTGTATTTCAGAATGCAGGGGGGAAAAAGAATGTATTTTGATGCAGTAAGGAGAGAGCAAAGTTGATTTAGGAATATTCTCCAATATTGTTTATAAGTTTCCTTGCTCTCTCTTTTTATTACACAATGCATAAACACCCTGGGCATGTCCAAAATTCTTCTCTGAATTTTGACCCAGGCTGATCCTGAGTCTGAAAAAATGAATCTGGTAACTTTATAGTTTTTCAGGTAAATAGATTTCAAGTCGTTGTGAATCAAGTGCCATTAGACCAAGCTGTCATTCATTTACTTATTTATTTGTTAGATTTATATGGCCTCCCTGTTAATCATGCATTGCCCAGTTAGATGAAATGGCTTTGAGTGATCTTGAAAGTTAAGTAGGGTTGATTTTGGTTATCGCTTGGATGAAAGACTGCCAAGAAACAACAAC
>NW_015387376.1:0-6554 GCF_001527695.2 Protobothrops mucrosquamatus | reverse complement strand
TCTTCTTCTTCTTCTTCTTCTTCTTCTTCTTCTTCTTCTTCTTCTTCTTCTTCTTCTTCTTCTTCTTCTTCTTCTTCTTCTTCTTCTTCTTCTTCTTCTTCTTCTTCTTCTTCTTCTTCTTCTTCTTCTTCTTCTTCTTCTTCTTCTTCTTCCTGTTCTTCCTCTCCTCCTCCTCCTTCCTCCTTTCTCCTCCTTCTCCTCCTCCTCTTCCTTCTCCTTCTTCCTCTTTTCTCCTCCTTCTCCTCCTCCTCCTTCCTCCTTCTTCCTCTTTTCTCCTCCTTCTCCTTCTTCTCTTCCTCCTCCTCCTCCTCCTCCTTCTTTCTTTTTTGTCTTTAGTCTTTAGAAGATCTCACTTTTGAACAAAAGCTCATCCTATAATTTTTGCTAACAAGTTTTCTCTGGCTTCTTTTATTTTCATTGGCCCAAGCTGTGACCTAGCGGTTGGCATGAATTCCTATTGCTGGAAAGAGGTGGACCAATAAACAAGGAAGGAAGTGGCTCGCTTTTTTTGTCTCCTGCAAAGCTCTGATCAAAATTCAGCTGCCCTCTTCAGTGAGTAAATCCTAATATTTGTCTTCGACGACAAGGCAGTTTAATGTTCCACTTTGTAGAATTTACAGTTGCGGTGCCTATTGCTTTGCTTTGTGTAATTTAATGGTCTGCTCTGATGTTTAATCTACATTAATACAGAATCAGGAAGACTAACTTATAGCTTCAGAAAGATTATGCATATATTGGGGTTCTATGAAGGACAAGACATCTATGGACATAAGAGAATCATACAGCCCTTTAGCAAAAGCACCCAATAATTAGAACTACTTTGGAGAAAACGTATTTTTTCCTACATCACAGTCTCTTCTGCTCTCTGTTTTTTCTTCTCATGTTATAAATAACTTCATTTTCCCAAGCTGCTCTGTTTTTAGTTGGTGGCCATATGCTTTCCCTGTATTCCAGCTGATGTTCGTTTAGCACTGATTTTACTTATGATCAATATTTAAATATTTCCAGCTTGTTTTTCAACCACATTCCAAAGTTTTAACTGTAACTGTGGGGAGTCAACCAGAGCTATAGTACAAGTGACATCAACAGGCTGTTTTATCTTCTTCCAGTTTTGCTTTGTATTAACTATTTGTTTCCAGGCTCTATTAGCAAATTATTTTACTTACGCTAAGTTATGATTTGTTCATCCATGTTTATGGAGTAAATCACAATGGGTTGGATTCACAGCATACATTGCAAAATGTAAACCAAGTATAACAAGTCATGGAGTCTGGATTCATTCAAACTGCCAGGCTAAAATCAAGCAAACAAAATTATGGATTGTTGTGCAGCAGTGTTCTTTTTGTAACCATGATGATTGCAACATGTGCGTTGCAACACACATTTAGTCATTCACCCTCTTTTGCCCTTTTGGAGATGCCTATAAACATAATTTCAACTCAGAGTCATGTGGAACCAATTTCTCTGAAGAACAATCTTGATTAGGCTTTAAAACTGACCTGTGCTGAGGTTCACAATTGAGCTAGGCCAAACCTGATGATTTTTCATTAATGAAGCTAAATTTCTAGAATTCTTTTTACCTAGAACTTCTGGCTTTCTCTTTCATGGTCTTTCACTGTCATGACCTTTAACTGGATGAAATTGTGCCTCACAGGGCAACAATTTTTGAACCAAGATACCCAAAATAGCTAATTTACAAAATTCATCCAAAATCCAGGACCCATGACTCCTGAGGCAGTGAAATTTGGGGAAGTTGTGATTGCCTCAGTGGTGCTGGGCTGCCGCTGAGGTCATGTGATCTTCATTTTCAACATTCTATAGTGACAGTTTCCCAGCCAATCTTGCAATCCTTGCTCCCTCTTCACCTAGTAGCAGCCAGTTATCTGCCTGATCCCACTGTTATTTTGCCCACATGTGATTATTCTGTTTCTTTGTGTAGCTAAGAAAATATATCTGAAATGTTGACCCAAGAGGGCATAGGTTGTCTAGTAGCTTTTAAAATAGATTAAATGGACACATTCAGTTACAGGGTTTTTCCGCCACTTCTGTGATTCCTGTGCGCTAATCAATGTAAATTGGTTCATAAACACAACACACAACACATTATGTGAGGGTAAGGAAAGTTGTTTCCACAGCTGTGCTATAATGCTGAGCTTGTGAGTTTTCTTTGTATTAGCACTGTGTGAGTTATTCTAGTACAACAAGAGCTCTTAATTTCCTTGTAGGTTCAGATGAGTCCTCAGATTGCATAACCATATTAAAAGCAAACCATTGCAATAAAACATTCAAGTGATCAATCAAGGAATGCGGAAAGAAATACAACATGAGTTAATGGCATTAACTTTCCCAGCTGGAAGCCCAGAATTGACTTTGTTGCATGGGAAAGGTTAAAAGCCTGCTAAATAAGAAAGGCCGGATGCAAAAGGAGCCTGGTTTTGAAAGGGTGAAGTTCACACATGCTGCCTTCCCTAAGAGGTTATCCTTAGGCCCCACTGAAGACAGTCAGTTCTGCCTCCACTTGAACCCTGGACAAGAACGATTCATGACGCCATTTTAAGAATTTCCAGATGTGGTTAACTGGAGTTGCAACCAATATGTCTAACACGCTGGGAAGTATAATTTAGCTACATCTGGAGAGCAAGATTTCCTCTTCGTAATCACAATTATCTGAACATTTCGTAAAAACAGGGAGCTGCCCCCGCCTTTTTTTTTTAAAGAGATCCAGAATCTGCACCTTCTCAGACTTATTATTTGAATATTCTTGCAGGAAAGAAAGTAGGAAAAGAAACCCTAATATAGACATTATCATCCTTGTTCCTGCTCCAGCAATTAGATGACTTTCATCTCATTTTTATAACTTTTTCCTCTTCCTACATTCATTTTGTAATCAAAATACACCTGCTATTGAATTAATCAGATGTTCACCTGCAGATTGGGCTGATTTTTCAGGAACTGGTGGGACTCTTCCTGTGCATGTAAAATACCTCATTTATGGCCCTGGAACAGTAGGACATCAAGTTTCACAGGCCCAAGGGAAGAAAGAACCAACCAAGAGAATTGTGATTAACAGCCATTTATAAACAGCGATTACAATAATGGGTGAAGACTTTCTCCAGCAAATAATAAGAAACTGTGGTTAGTTCTTCATATAACAGGTATCAGTCAGGTAGGACAAGAAACAGGATGCTGTTATTCCTACTTTATTTGTGATTAGAGAATAAGAAGGTAGAGTTAAGAAATGGCATTGATGATGTTACCCAGTTTGGCTAATGAAATGTTTGCAAGAAAACAACCAAGCTCAGAGAACATCAAGAACCCTTCATTTCAACCCTGAGCTACAAATAGACTCTTTTATTGGCATTTCTGAATGGTGTATTTATTGTTCTCCACCTACAGACAGAATCTTGCCAGGTTAAACTATTTTTATAACTATATATATGTTCTATGAAATGCTGGAGTTTGGGGGTCCCTTAACTCTCTTCCTGCTTACCAAACTTTCCAAGCGGCTCTGTCTCTTTCCTGGATAATCTTGACTATGTATTGGCCCCAGAATTGGAAGGACTGTTTCAGGTTACCCAGAAATATTGGCTTTTTCTAAGCAACCGAGGATTGGTGGGAACCTGTGGTTGCTCTATAAAATATATGTAAGCGCTTTCTCAAGTGCCGAATGCTGAAATTATTATTGGTCAAAGCAGGAACTGACAAGAATTTGTCTTGAAGCATCAGTACACAAGGAGCTTGTGAATGATGAATTGCAGGCAGGTTAATTCCACTAAAAGATCCCCAATACACACTGCAATTGATTTATTGCTTCTACCTCCTAACAATTGCTAAGCCTTGTGCAGAATGCTAATCTAATCAGTTCAGGAAAAGCTCTCTGCCACTCAACTGGGGGAAATCTTTTATTTCCGCTGAGTCAATTCCAACCTCAGTGAGATAAAGCAAATATAATAAAATGATTCATTTTGTGTCACTGGCATACCTCCCTGCAGAAGACTAAAAAAGAAAGAAAAGGTAAAATCAGTCCATTTTTAACAAACTGCATCACCTTTGCTCGCCCTGATTGGGGTTATCTGCAGTGATCGAGAATTAGTGTAGACGTTCTCTAGATAAATCTCTGTTTCTTTTTGCTGGTTAGAATTTTGAGTTTTCAAAACAAGAGAGAAGATGATAGATAGATAGATAGATAGATAGATAGATAGATAGATAGATAGAGAGAGAGAGAGAGAGAGAGAGAGAGAGAGAGAGAGAGAGAGGGAGAGAGAGATGGATAATAGAGATGGATGGATGGATGGATGGATGGATGGATGGATGGATATGATAGATGATAGAAGATAGATAGATGATTGATAGATAGACAAAGATAGACAGATGAAGTTTTGACATGATGTGCAAGTGCTGTCACTGAACAATGCACTTCCAAAAAGGTCTCAGGTCTAAGCACTAAGATACAACAAAACTGGCATGATGGTATTAATATGTCTGTATGCAATCATTCTTTTTTTATAAAAATGTCAACATCCTTGGGTAGTTTTTTATCCACCCAATGATGGAACGTTCTCTAAAAAGATGTGAAATATTTCTTGATGTCCTATCAGCTCTAATTATAAGTGTATTGGGGGGGGGGGGAATGAACAGACTCTTTCTTTCTCTCTGTGTGTGTCTCTCTCTCTTTCTCAAAAGACTTTAAGATTGTTCAGATGCTATTAGAAGGAAATGAAATGGCCAAGCAATTTCATTTAATTTATTCAATACGAGCTCATGCTTGCTAAACAGGATCTATAGATCATTCACTTTTGCAGCATCCAGAATATTGATTACAGTGCATTTCTTTCAGAGGATAAATGATGCACAAAGGATATTTCTGTCACTCCAATCAGAGACCATATTATCAATGATAATGGAGACAAGAACACTCCCCCCAGCAAGTTGGCAGATATAAATGTTTTTGGTCAGCATTTGAAAATATCTGCATTCTGCTTATTCGTAGTATTGGGGCCCAAATGCCGTAGTGTTACTCACTGGAAGATAATGTTTTGCATCATGTAAAACCAAGAAACATAGGTTTATATCTGCCTTACATTGGCAGATATGATGCCTTAAAAAATTCATCTCTACCACTATTATGATCGTCATTATTTGGAATGAGAAGAAATCTGGACATAGCGGAACTTTCATTTATTCATTTATTCATTCTTTCTTTCGTTCATTCATTCATCTGCTGCTATTTGATAGTTTTGAGTAGGTAAAGATAAAGGTTTCCTTGTCGATCATGTCTGACTCTAGGGCACAATGCCCATCTCTGTTTCTTGGTCAAGGGACCCAGCTTTGTCTGAAGACACTTTCAGTAGCCATGTGGCCAGCATGACTATACGCCAAAGGTGCACGGAACACTGTGGTGCCTATGTAGCAATAGCCCTTAAACCTATATACCGCTTCGCAGTGCTTTACAGACCTCTCTAAATGGTTTACAGAGTCAGCATATTCCCCCCCAAAAAAACCAATCTGGTTCATCATTTTACTGATCTCAGAAGGATGGAAGGCTGAGTCAACCTTTAGCCAGTCAGGATTGAACTGCTGGCAGACGGCAGTCAGCAGAATTAACTTGCAATACTGCGTTCTAACCACTGCGCCACCACGGCTCTTATATAAGTGGTACCTATTGGTACATGTTTCTCTATTTGCATAGGTACCTATTGGTACCTATATAAATAGAAACCTATTGGTACCTATTTATCTACTCCCATTTGCATGCTTTCAACTGCTCCGTGGGCAGGAGTGGATAGTTTCCTTCAAGGAACCCTAAAAAAAATGAAATGCTGGTGGGGGAAAAAGATAAAATTACATAATTATATCAAATCTCTAAATGATGGTACACTCGTCCATCCTAGGTGTCAAAGCATCACTGTAGGGAGTCCAGAACAGCTTGTTTTCAGCAATGTCAGGAAAGCCCAAACATAAAAAATAAGATGGATATCTTATTTATAGCAACCTTAATCTAAAGTATAGGAGATGCCACAGAAAATGAACACCAAGTGCTTTTCAAAAATGGGGGACCACCAGCATTTTCTCCTGTGAGAAACAAATGGATGGGTTGAGTCCAGCTGGTGAAGGAGTCGGGCAGATGCTTCATGCCAAATCACATAAAAATGTTTTAAGGCATATGGCATCAAATGCTGTGGCATTATATGATGCAATGCCAGTCTTTCCACCTGAACATTGGCAAGCTGTAAAGCAAAAGGCAAACAAGACATTTGTTGTGAATCTGATAATACCGTTTGCTCTGGAGTGCCTATTCCTGAACGCCACCGCTTTTAAAATTTTCATTTTTATTTTAAAAGGGTGGGGGGGAGGAGAGGAGGAAAAGGGTGCATTAATAATTTTGCAAGCTTTTACAGTTTTCTTTTCTTTGTGCGTGAACTAGAAAAGTTACAAGCTCTGCGTTCAGCACATCTATCGAAACAGCGTTCCTTACCTTCGCAGTCTGTGCTGCTTTTATGACCCAATTTGCATTGATTAAGGACACAGAAAAGCCAACATACAAACAGCAAAAC
>NW_015387375.1:623102-624171 GCF_001527695.2 Protobothrops mucrosquamatus | reverse complement strand
TGCTCCACGGCCCTTGCCAGGATGTGTTTCAACAAAGAAAATTGGCTCCTAATAGATACCTCAGCACAGACTGGAAACCAAAGAACTGAGAAATGAATGGCAAGCGAGCAGATGCCCTCTTTATTTTAAAAGTTATATAATAGGCTGGGTGAACATCAGACGTCAATTGGTTGGGCATTTAAGGATCTTGCTCAGAGGCGGTAAAGCATCTGCAGTTCATTAGTTAGGCTCATCCTGCACAAAGTCTTAGAACAGATTATCTGATTTGGGTTTAATATCTGAGTAAACTATTCAGGGCAGGTAGTTAAGGATGGTTCTTAGCTGAGTCCCTATGGCTTGCCTGCTGGCCAGGGTCAAAAGGGAAAAAAAAAAACAAGGCTCTCTTCCTTATTTATTACTTGTAAGTCTTGCATACTTACAACTGTATGTTTAGCGACAGCACCGAACAAAGAAACTTACAACTAGTACTCACGCTTACGACTATTGTATTGTATTTGACAGAGTGTGGTTTGCATAAGTAGCAGAAAGGTGGCCTTGCCTGCTTTTGAGTTCATGGTATGCCATGGCTTTGTTGAGTCAATGGGAGTGTCTTCCTCCATTACATCCAAGAACTCAAACAGGGAAGAGCAGACAAATCTGATTAAGCTGGAATAGGGAGGCGATCTTTCCAGAGGAGTCCAAGCCAGCCATGTTGACATGTTGAAGGATAGATTGGAAGGACCAAGTTTTTCATACTGACATATTTTTAACTCAAGGAAAAAAGCATGCTGCCCTTGCTGAAAAGCTGAACTCTTAGGTTCATTTCAGTACATCCAATCATTTATAGTTAAAAATGTATCATGGCTCAGTTTGACTTGTGAAATATTTTGCATACATAAGGGAACCAGAAAAGTCCCAGACCATTTAAAGGATCCCAAGTATGGAATAATTACTTAACTATTTATTTCTTTTCTTTCTTTCTTTCTTTCTTTCTTTCTTTCTTTCTTTCTTTCTTTCTTTCTCCTTCCTTCCTTCCTTCCTTCCTTTTCTTTCTTTTTTCTTTCTTTTTCTTTCTTTCTGTCTCTCTCTC
>NW_015387375.1:617687-619967 GCF_001527695.2 Protobothrops mucrosquamatus | reverse complement strand
CTTCCTTCCTTCCTTCCTTCCTTCCTTCCTTCCTTCCTTCCTTCCTTCCTTCCTGGACAGCCACTTGTCTGGAATGATATAGGGTCTCCTGCTTGAGCAGGGGATTAGACTAGAAGACCTCCAAGATCCCAACCCTTCCTTCCTTCCTTCCTTCCTTCCTTCCTTCCTTCCTTCCTTCCTTCCTTGATGCAGGGAGAAGGAATCTGAAGTAGGGCCTGAGTCTCTTCTTTTTTGCTCAGGAGCAGCAAAAACTCTTAAGAATTGCTTTCATTCACCCAGAATTGGGCCTAGCAAGGATCTGATGCCCAACTCCAGCAGCACTGCTTGTCTCCAGATGTTTCCACGAAATCCCAGTACTCCCTGCCAGGGTTGCCACTAGCAAGGATTTGTAACAGCAGCAGTAAACAAAGCCAGCAAACACGATCGTGGGCATCAAGTGTTTCAGCTGATGAGGCATGGATCTTTCCTTTTGCCTTCTAATATTAAAAACAGCATTTGGATGAATCAAACCAAACAGATTCTATCCATCTCTGTGACAAAAAGCTCCCCCAAAACACAGGCCTCAGATTACTGCTCTGGATTATTATTTACATTTGCCTGGCTACTTGTGCTGTTCATCAATACTTGTCATGGCCCCGACCAGAAAGTTAGGGCATGTTTTCATTTGCTCATCAATCTGCTTGAATATTTTATAAGTCACTGCTAAAGAATCCAGGAGATTCCAAAAAGGACAGGGAAGGAATCGAACAGGAAAGGAAGGGAAGGGAGGAAAGAGAGAAGAAAAAGGAGGGAGGGAGGGAGGCAGAAAGGAAGGAAGATAGCAATAGCACTTAGACTTATATACTGCTCCACTGTGCTTTTATAGCCCTCTCTAAGCGGTTTAGAGTCAGCCTGTTTTCCCCAACAATCTGGGTTTCATTTTACCCACCTCTGAAGGACGGAAGGCTGAGTCAACCTTGAGCTGGTCAGGATAGAACTGCTGGCAGTGGGCAGAATTAGCCTGCAATACTGCATTCTAAGCACTGCGCCACCATGGACGGAAGGAAGGAAGGAAGGAAGGAAGGAAGGAAGGAAGGAAGGAAGGAAGGAAGGAAGGAAGGAAGGAAGGAAGGAAGGAAGGAAGATAGCAATAATGTTTTTATAGCCCTCTCTGAGTGGTTTATAGTTAGCCTATTGCCCCCAACAATCTTGGAGGCAGGGAGGGAGGGAGGGAGGAAGGGAGGAAGGAAGGAAATCTCTAATCTCTTATCTTTAAAAGACACTGGACAGCCATTTGTCTGAAATGATATAAGCTCTCCTGCTTGAGCAGGGGTTTGTACTAGAAGACCACCAAGGTTCCTTCCAGCTTTATTCTGATGAAGGAAGGAAGGAAGGAAGGAAGGAAGGAAGGAAGGAAGGAAGGAAGGAAGGAAGGAAGGAAGGAAGGAAGGAAGGAAGGAAGGAGAGAGAACGGGAAGGAAAAATTTCATACAGGCATGAAGAGTTAGATGAATAGTCCATTATTTTAAAAAAAATCAAACTCAGGCCCTCTTTATTATGCAAAGTGTTTAATAATTCAATTGCTTTGAGTGAAAGTTTGACAAGAAACAAGGCAGACAGGGTGCATAAGCCTTGCATATGCTGCACAGTAAATATTCTCCCCTCCCTTTTTATATAAAAAATAGAACTTCTATGTAGTAGAAATATATCATGATTTAGCAACTTAAAATATGTAAAGACTGAAACAAATTAAAAAAGGTCCCCCTCCAATCCATCCACCCCAGAAGTATGGCGTGATTTTAAGAACAGGTAAATTATGAAGCTACTTCAAATATGTATAGACTTCCCATTCTGCATTTTTTCCATTTTCCTCCAATAAATGTATAAAACTAAAACCAGCTTAGATTGTAAAACTAACTTGAAATGTGTTAACAAAACCTCCTCCCCTGAGAGAGCTTGCCTGTAGCTGAGAATTAAAATCGCGCTGTTTTCAAAAGAGTAGATATTTATCTCTTTTATTTGCATATTACAGTGGCACTTACAGGGGGAGAAAGGAGGGGGTGGGAAGCCACGGAGAAAAAAAATACACAGAATGACACAGCCTTTCCAGGAATATCAAACTCCTACTGCTTCTAAAGATGTATATTTCTCATCCCCTCACCCCATGCAAATAAGACTGATTATACAGAACATAGAAGGGGCCTTTGTGGTCTTCTAGTCCATCCCCCTGCTCAAGCAGAAGACCTTATACCATGCCAGACAAGTGGCTGTCCAGTCTCTTCTTGAAAACCTCCAGTGATG
>NW_015387375.1:613298-616542 GCF_001527695.2 Protobothrops mucrosquamatus | reverse complement strand
AAGGAAGGAAGGAAGGAAGGAAGGAAGGAAAAAAGAATAGCAGAATAACAGAGTTGGAAAGGACCTTGGAGGTCTTCTAGTCTAATCCTCTGCTCAAGCAGGAGATCCTATCATTCCAGGAAGGAAGGAAGGAAGGAAGGAAGGAAGGAAGGAAGGAAGGAAGGAAGGAAGGAAGGAAGGAAGGAAGGAAGGAAGGAAGGAAGGAAGGAAGGAAGGAAGGAAAAAAAAGAATAGGAGAATAACAGAGTTGGAAGGGACCTTGGAGATCTTCTAGTCCTACCCCCTACTCAAGCAGGAGACCCTATACCATTCCAGATAAGTGGCTGTCCAGTCTCTTCTTGAAAACCTCTCTTTAGTTCTGGCTGGATCTCTCTTTAACAAGCTTCCACCCATTTAGTTTTTGTCCTGCCCTCTGCTGCTTTGGGAAATAGGTCAACCCTCACCCCCTTTTTGACAGCCCCTCAAGTACTAGAAGACAGTTACCCTGCTCTCCCTAACCCTTCTCTTCAATGGACTAGACATACCTAGCTCCCTCAATTGTTCATCATATGATTTAGCCTCCAGACCCTTTATCATCATTGTTGCTCTTCTCTGCACACTTTCCAGAATCTGAACATCTTTTTTTTTTTTTTGCATTGTGGTGGCCAGAATTGGGACACAATATTCCAAGTGTGTCCTCATTATAGTACACTGTAAAGTGGTACTGTCACTTCACATGACCTTGAAATTAATCCCTCTGTTGATGCAACTTAGCACTGCATGAGCTTTTGGTAGCTATGGCAATTTTATTTTAAATGTTTATGCTATAAGTACTATATAACACTATAGGGAGATACCAGGAACACCAACACACTGCAACATGGAGAAAGATTTTGGCTACTTATTTATTTTTATTTTTTAATAAGAGGCCCCAAACGAAGAGAGTTGAATAACTTCAGGTACTTTATGGGTGCATCTATCTAGTTTCCTTGCCCAGAATATAGAAACAATTTATTGATATCTATTTCTGTTTTTTTTAAATCAGTCTGATCCTGAAATTGAGGTTCATCTAGTAGTGCATAATTACTTCTGATGCTTCCCCCTGGGTGTGTAATTCGATGTGTGCAACCATGCCTTTTTCTCCTTGCAGCCATCACTAAAAGGGCCTTTGAAGGCATTCATAATAAAATGTACAGATTCTCATCCTTGGCTTAATTTCCCTGTGTTGCATCCATTTTGGGTTACAGAAGAAAGGAGAGAATTGAGAGTAGAGCAGGAAAAATAATAACTTCGCTCGGAAAAAAGTTAAGTCTAAACTATGCCAATGCTAACTAGTCATTAAAGAATAACATCTGAATTAAGAAAGGTTTTTCTGAGCACTTTCAGGAAGGCCCTTCAGATCAGGGCAAGTAACAATTAGCCTATTTTAAATCTGAGGCACGTAACATCTTCTGAAAAGGACCAAAGACTCTTTATTTTCTACTGGAATGATCGAGAGAAAAAAGTACATTATGCCATAGGCTATGAAAGCTACTTATGGCCTCATCTCTTCCAATCACTCCAGCACATGGCTGGGAAGCTTAGAAGCATTTTATCGCTAAGCTGTTTACACTCAGAGGGATCAATTGCAAATCATAAAGGCAAAGGTTCTAAAAGGCTATAAATAATAACAGTAATTTACAGGAAAGGATTTTGCCCCTCCCGCTCCGAAATCGTTATTCATTAAACTGTAACAAAGTTAGGAAAAGCATCCCGAACATCTCTCATCGTCCAAGTTTCTGTTATTTTTTCAGTGAAAGATTTGGGGTCTTTGGGGATTGGATAGGGTGATTCCAAATTCCTTAGCTAATTTACAGAGAAGAGATCACCGTCTGGTTTTGCTGGAGTGAATATGCAAAGATAAAATGTCTTAGGTTATGTACGTAAGAAGCAAACATATCCCATAAATTGGAATACACCAGAGGATGAGGTTTTAGAGAAATAATTCCAATTAGGTTTGAATTTAAGTACTATACAATCAAATTGTATTAATTAAACACCGTTCATATTTTTTTCCTTTGGATAGATTAAAAATGACAAGCTAAGAATATGATTTGGAGAGGGACAGTGAAGTATTTAGTTCATCCCTTGTGTCAAATGTCTAGGGTGGGGGGAGGCTAAGAAATGCATGAGAGTCATCTGTCACTCAAAGAGGGGATTTTGGTCACCACAATATAAAAAAGATTTTGAGACTCTGGAAAGAGTGCAGAGAAGAGCAACAAAGATGATTAGGAAGCTGGAGGCTAAAACATATGAAGAACTGTTGCAGGAATTGGGTATGTCTAGTTTAATGAAGAGAAGGACTAGGGGGGACATGATAGCAGTCTTCCAACATTTGAGGGTCTGACACAAAGAAGATAAAAAATTGGTCCAGGTGTTGCCTTATTGGATGAAACCACATGAATTTCCTTAGACCATACATAGATTTTTCAACATATGATGAAATGTGCATGAATTTGGCATCTTATGCTCCTATTTGGAGCTCCTATTTATTATCTTGAAAATCAGCCAAGTCAACTCCATCCATAGAGTACATTGTTGTTTTATGTGCAACCAGCAAATGAAGCACTATTTCTATAAATTATTACACACATTTCCACATCACACATGGACTGCTAGGAAACCACAACTGCCAATGGCTTATTGAATAAAAGGCTCTGAAGATATTCAGAGAGCTTCTAGTAGGATTTAAGGCTAAGAAGAGCGAAGGTCAGTCATGGAGATTTGAATAGCATTAAGTGGTCTTCAGCAGGTTACAACTGATCTTTGCATTTCCTGGAGGGGGGGGATGATCTGCCTGTCAGGTTAAAAAAATAATAGAAACTGGGGCAGATTCTTTCTATTCTTCTTCTATTTCATTGAATAAATTAATGAGGACCTCACACTTAAGATGTAAAATGCATGTGTAGCAATAATGCTGAAATATTTTAACATCAGTGAAAGACCTTTTTGAAAAATGCTTCCTGCAGTTTTGCCTTTGATTAAGAAGAGGTGACACAGCAAAAAGTAGATACTGTCAGAAAAAAACAGTTCATGATCTGCTCTCAGATATATATATATACAATATCATGCACAAAACCTACAGGTTTTTGTATTGTGCAAATGCAGGGAAGGGTTCTATCTGGTCACGAAAGCACAGCGCAATAAGTAGAGTTCACCTTCAAAAATGCTGGGTTTACAGGGTAACCAAACAACAATTTGGTTTATTTGGGCTTGGAGTAGAGTA
>NW_015387375.1:607800-613169 GCF_001527695.2 Protobothrops mucrosquamatus | reverse complement strand
AAGATATGAAACATATGAAGAAGGAAGATATAAAACATATGAAGAATGTTTGCAAGAATTGGGTATGGAATTGGTTAATGAAAAGAAGGACTGGGGGGGGCATGATAGTCATGTTCCAATATTTGGGGGGCTGCCACAAAGAAGAAGGAATCAACCTATTTTCCAAAGCACCCAAAGGCAGGACAAGAAACAATGGATGTAAATTAATCTAAGGAGAGAAGCAACCTAGAACTAAGGAGAGATTTCCTAATGGTGAGAACAATCAATGAGTGGAACTACTTGCTTTCAGAAGTTGTGGGTGCTCCATCACTGAAGGCTTTTAAGAAGCAACTGGACAGCCATTTGTCTGAAATGGTATAGGGTCTCCTGCTTGGGCAGGGGGTTGGACTAGAAGACCCCCCAAAAGCCTTTCCAGCTCTATTCTATTCTGATTCTGATTCACTCTCTTGGTTTCATTCAACAGATACAGAGCAGGAACATCTAAGAAGAGGACATGACAGAGGCATATAAAAATATCACATCAGACTTATAAAATGCAACTGAATGTTTAATATTCACTGCCACAAGACAGTGATTTGCTAAGGCTATAATATTGTTTGTTTACTTTTAGCTTAATGTATAATATGAAGCCAACTATTCTGGTTTATGAACCGTGGTTGATGGCTTTACATGTATGAATTCAAATGGTAGTTTATTCAATCAAGAATAATTAAGCAAATCATAAGTTAGTGAAATGTGTGGATGGAGCCTACAGATAAGCAGCAAATTAGCTCCTTTCACAACATGTAGTTAAAAGCTGCACATAGGTCAGTATAAGGGGTAAAAAAGTGTGGCTTCTCCACAATTATTAGATCAAGGGTCTTCAAACTTGGCCCTTTTATGACTTGATTTCTGGGAGTTGAAATCCACAAGTCATAAAAGGGCCAAGTTTGAAGACCCCTGGATTAGATCCATCACGCTCACAAAGACAATGCATCCCATGTTGATCTTTGAACCAGAGATGCTGAAACTGACCTGATATTTTCCAACCAGATAAAGGGAAACTCTGTCATATCAAAGGGGTGCATTGCCCTATTAGTTATTAGAAATCAGACTGACTCAATATCTGTAGTCCTCGGCTTATAACCACAATTGTGCCCAACATTTGTGAAACATTTGTTAAGTGAATTTGACCCCAACTTGCCACAGCAGTTAAGGGAATCACTGCAGTTGTTAAATTAGTAACACTGGTGTTAAGTGAATCTGACTTTGCTTGTCAGATGGTTGCAAAAATGGAGATCATGTAACCCCGGGGACACTGCAACTGCCATAAGTATGAGTCAGTTGCCAAGCCTCTGAATTTTGAACATGTGACCATGGTGATGCTACAATAGTCATAAGTGTGAAAAATGGTGGTAACTTTGAACGGTCACTAAACAAACTGTTGTAAGTTGAGAGTTTAAGGTTTATAGGGATGCAGATATGGCAGTTCCCTCTCATTCTTCCAAGTAGATAGGATTTTTCCAGAGACCATATAGCTGCACAGGATCCGCCACACCAAACCCAGAAAAAGACACGGCTGCTTTAAAGAGTTGCAGAAGAAGAGGCTACCTCTGTATCCTTGCACATTCCAAAGCGCCTTTTGAAAACTGAATCCAAAATGCTGCATGTCTTTTTCTGGTAAAGATTTCACTGATTGCCTAGCTTTGGATATTGCCCCCCCCCCCAAAAAAAAAAAACAGTGTTTAAAACTGTTGCTTGTGCATGCTTTTATCGGGAGCAAGCTGCAAAACATGACACTGATAGGAATAATGTTGAATTGCTTGAATAATGTTGCATCACAGCAAATAAGAGATAATAGCACACAATACTTAGAATATTAATCTCTCTCTCTCACACATACACACACACACACACGCATGCACACACATGCGCGCGCACACACACACAGAGACACAGTAGCTCTCCATATAAATTGACTAGCTCTCCACATGACTGTGTGCTCCAATTTAATGCACTGAGTGGGCGCGTCTATATTTTCATAATGAGGCAAGCTGAAAGTCTGGGAGCCATCTTTGCAATGGGTTGCATAAAATACCTCGAGGTGGATCTGTATGGAACCATCCTCTCCTGATTGACAGATGCTTCCCTATAGCTCGGAGGCATGTCTGTTCCGCTCCATTTTGCGTACGGGAGACATACTTTTTAAAGTGAAAGCTATCTTGGATCCAGCACTAATTAGAGGCCCTGAGAATAAGAAGAGGACAGAATAGAGTTGCTTCTGCCAACAAGCCCAAATTTGGCAAGTTGCTCCATTAGCGAGGTCTCATCCCACAATAGATATTCTGCTTTTTCTCCCCAACACATCATCCGTACCCTGTGATTTATAAATATATACTGTAGGCCCACTGGAGCTGTAGAAACAGAAGGCTGCAAAGAAAGAAGGAGGAGGAAGAGGGGAAAGAATGAACCCAGGATAGGCGCCCTGTTACCATAAAATAAAAATAAGAAGAGTACTTTAAAAAAAAGAGAGAGAGAGAGAGAGAGACACTTGAAATCTCTCTTTCTCAAAATAATAATGGTTTTGAAATAGCATGACATAATGGTATGTGGGGGTGACCTTGAGAGACAGGGGGAAGAGCCACAGTCAGGGGAACTGTCAGATAAGGGGCAGCTGAGCCCACAAAAGGAATGGGAGGGTGGCAAAAGTCTCAGAAGGGACCCCCCCTAATCTCTGTAAATGCAAGGGGTGGGGTGTACTTTCAGACTTGCAAGGTTGATGCTAGCCTTGCGAAGTAGCCCAGACAGAAAGCATTCCCAGATGATCTAGCTCTGTTTTATTATAGCGTTACATTAACAGAATCTTGCAGATCTGAAAGACTTTCTCCCAAGCATGGCTGGATCACAACCTCCAGGCTTGCATCCCTGTACTGTATGTTCCTTGATTAAGTTGTGTTCGTAAGGCTTAAGAAGCAGACTACATCTGTTCTTTATTTGGTTTAATTAAAGCCTAATAAATTGGGATGGAATGTAGTGAGGAGGTGGGTTCCCAGGAGGGAAGGGATGCATTCCAGAGGAGTTAAGAGGCAATGGAGCCTGGAAATTTTGTGTGAGAGAAAAAGGGCGAAGACAGCACCTGCCTAATAGTTCACAAGAATGTATGGTAGAGGCAGATAGTCGAGTTCTTAATGTGACAAAATTTTGTTTATAAGTGTGGAACAATAAAGAACTCAGCTTAGAAGAACTGCCATGTGCCATTCTTGGTTTGGCATAAATTATTATAATGCATCAAACTATAATAAGTGATATCACAGTTACACATCTTAACCTAAGAAAATGGAAAAGGACAAGGGAATATCTGATTGATCTTAACCCTTTCAGCCTTCTTGGGTGGTACAGGTTAGATCTGAAGCCCCTGGAATATTTTTGGTCTTATCTTTATCCTCCTCCTCCTCCTCCTCCTCCTCCTCATTATTATTATTATTTTAATTTTATGCAAGCTGCCATAAAATTTGGGTAACCAGGTAAATTGGATGCTTGGATGAAAGTGGATATATGGACAGATGAAAGTGGGAAGTAGAGTAGAAGAATGTCCATTAAGGTCTTCCTGATGTATTCAAGCTGTAAGTTGCTTCCAACTCTCACCATCTATTGTATTTTTCTTTGTATTTAATGAGCTTCTCAAAGAGTAGGGAAAGTAAGGACTGGAGAATAGAATAGAACAGAACAGAACAGAACAGAATTAGAGTCTTGATTGTCACTTTAAATGTATACTAATCAGCAAACATTAAAATTAAATTTCATTGCATTCAGCTCTCAAAAAATATCATTATGCATATACCCACATACAAACAAATATATGACACAGAGAAACATCACAGTCTAGTTCAAATGTATATAGCATATCTGGTGAAAAAAAAAAAAAGAATCCTGCAAGTTTACCAGACGGATGGCATAAGGAACAAAGTTGTTACAGAATCTAGTAGTTCTGCTATAAATACTTTGAAACCTCCTCCCAGAGGGGAGCAACACAAACAGACTGTGAAGTGGGTTTGTGGGGTCTCTAACATGGCGCTTATAAGCTTCCTATAATTTTCTCAGTGTCCTTACCACTCTTTGTATGGACCTTCTATCTGAGGCTCTGCTACCACCAAATCAAGCAGTGATGCAATTTGTTAAGTAAGACCCAAAAAGGGATTTCTGTCCCAGGAGGCAAATAGTGTGGCACAAAGCGGTAAGATCCCTTCATGTGATTTTGAACCTATCCCTCTGTTGATGCAACTTAAGACTACATTGGCTTTTTTAACAGCTGCAGCACACAGCTGGCTCCTACTCAAGGATTGACCCCACCACATATTCCGTGTGACCTAGTCCATCCATCCAATTCTGACAAGCATGGGGGAAGCCAGATTTGCTTAGAGACACCATGATTCAAGTAACAATTGCAGTGAATCGCTTACCAAACAGGGCAAAAATGGTTTTAAAATCAGGCATGATTTACTTAACAACCATCTGGCTTAGCAACAGAAAGTCTGGTCCCAACTATGTTCATAAACTAAGGATTATGTATGACTTAAGTACTTGTGCCTAAAGTGAGGGTGGTCATAGAAAAAAATATTGGGATTTTGAACATGACAATAATAATAATAATAATGATGATGATGATGATGATGATGATGATGATGATGATGATGATGATGATGATGATGATGATGATGATGATGATGATGATGATGATGATGATGATGATGATGATGATGATGATGATGATGATGATGATAAAGTTGGAAGGGACCTTGGAGGTCATCGAGTCCAACCCCCTGCTCAGGCAGGAACCCTACACCAATTTTGGACAAATGGCTGTCCAGTCTCTTCTTAAAAACCTCCAGTGTTGGCGCATTCACCGCTTCTGGAGGCAGGTTGTTCCACTGGTTAATTGTTCTAACTGTCAGGAAGTTTCTCCTTAGTTCTAAGTTGCTTCTCTCCTTGATCAGTTTCCATCCGTTGCTTCTTGTCCTGCCTTCAGGCACTTTGGAGAATAGCTTGACTCCCTCTTCTTTGGGGCAGCCCCTGAGATATTGGAACACTGCTATCATGTCCCCCCTCGTCCTTCTCTTCATTAAACTAGACATACCCAATTCCAGCAACCGTTCCTTATATGTTTTAACCTCCAGTCCCCTAATAATCTTTGTTTATTTATTTATTTATTTATTTATTAATTTAATTTATACCCCGCCCTTCTCCTCATGGGACTCAGGGCGGCTAACAGCCTCATAAAACTACAATACAAATACAATAATTAAAAGCCGAATTAAAAAGAAATATTTAAACAGGCCGATCAATTAAAATTATCCTTAAAAATCCCCTGAAACTTTAAAATCATTAAAAAT